>NC_133658.1:924292351-924367151 GCF_037893015.1 Macrotis lagotis | reverse complement strand
CATTTCCTACTTCTTCTGTGGTGGGCTTTTCCCACTAAACCAATCTCTGTTACAGGTAGAGATAAAATGTATGGTGAAGGAGGATGGGATTAGGAGACACAAGACCTGGCTGCTCAGCCCAGCTCTGTTCTTTAGACTCTACACCCTCTTTAGACCTCAGTTTACTCTTGTGTAGTAAGTGGAGATTACACTATCCCATGTCTAATGTTCACCCCACTTTTCAGGCCAATGACTCTACTTTTGTGTTCAACACTGGGGAGACTGGGTCTGTGAGACCAAAGGCTGAATTTGAGCCCCATGGTAAGCCTTGTTTGTCCATAAGGAAATAGGGCATAACCTGGGCCTAAGAACAAGAGACTTGAGCTCCCGTCAGTCATTGGGATGGTATGAGGAGAATCTTAGGGCTGCCTCTGAAGGAGAAGTCAAGACTGGTGGAGGCACAGTTTATGGAGAGATGAGATGAGTGGGAGTGTATTTGGGAAGGCATGTGTGCATGCTGTAGTCATGTTTCACACATATAACACACACACACACACACACACACACACATATATATATATTTATATTAGCATGCATATGTCTATGTTGGTGGTGTGGTGGACAGAGCACCAAGTCTGGAGTCTGGATGATATGAATTCAAATCCAGCCTCAGACATTTACTAGCTGTGTGACCTTGAGCAAATGTCTTAACCCTGATCGCTTTATATCCAGAAACATCTCCAGTCATCCTGATTCGTATCTCACAGCTCAAAGTGAGGGATGATTTTGCCAGTCCCCCCTTCACTCCAATACAATTCACTACTTGTCCTGGAATCACCTCCTATGATGTCATGGTCTCCATTGTTTTCAAAGAAGATCGTGACATCATCATCATTGTCATCATCATCATTAGCAGCAGCCGCAGCAGTGGCACATGGGATTGCATATGACTCCATGTTGCTTTGTGTGATTGTATATTAGAACTTTTTTTTTGCAAGGCAAACGGGGTTAAGTGGCTTGCCCAAGGCCACACGGCTAGGTAATTATTAAGTGTCTGAGACCGGATTTGCACCCAGGTACTCCTGACTCCAGGGCTGGTGCTTTATCCACTACGCCACCTAGCAGCCCCTTATTAAAATGTTTGCAAGTTTATGTGCCCATGTCTAGGTCATCTTGGTGTGTAAAGATGTTGTCTCCACCTCCTGCCTTCTTCACAATCCTAATTTCATTCAGAGCCTTCCAGGATCCAAGTTCTCTATGGATGGGTGACTGGAGTGGGTCTAGGTTGAACTTCTCTACCTCAATAGACTACAAGTAGAGGTAACTATGAGTAAAAGTTAAAATATTAAATAAATTAGTTCTCTGCTACATGCAGTGCCGTCCTTTTAAAATACATGTTGAATGAGCATAGAGAAAAACCAGTGTCATTTCAATACAAACCAAATCACACATTAAAAAGATAGGGGGAGGGCTGTGAGGAAGGAAGGGAAAGAATAGCCAATACCTTAGACAATTTCTTAGAATCAATGTGTCTGCATTTAACTTCAATCTTTTTTCATGTAACTAAGATTCTAGAACACTCAGCTCTTTTTGAAGTGTTGATATCAAATGTCAACATCTTTGAATCTCATCTCTGATCTCTCTGCCTATTAATGTTTAATTCTTTCTCAAACATTCTGAAATCTCTTGGATGCATTGCTCACTTTTCTTTCTCTCTCATTTCCTGGTGTGATCCCTAAGCATATATGTCATATTCCACCATTACAGTCCAGGAAAATTTTATTTTAATTTTTGTATCTTTGAAGGAACAAAGAGACATCATTATCCCCTGACAATTTGGGAGTTTATTTATCTCTCTGGATACTCCTCATTCGTTAGAAAAGTTTTGAAATTTCTCTGTCAAATCATTCCCCAATTGGTAAATGGCCAGGTAGTTCTCAGATGAAGAAATTCAACTATCTACAGTCATAGGAAAAATACTCTAACTCGTTATTGATTCAAGAAATGAAAATCAAAACAACTCTGAGGGACTACGTCACATCTATCATATTTACCAATATCTTACCAATTTTAGAAAAAATCTGAAAATATTTGCACGAACTGTTGCTCAGTGAAGAGAATCAAAAGAATACTGTACACATTAACAGCAACATTGTATAACGATCAACTATGGCAAAATCTCTTCTCAGCTGTACAATAATCAAAGATAATTTAAAAGGACTGTTGATGGAAAACACCATCCATCTCCAGAGAGGTAACTAGGGAATCTGAAAGCAGACCAAAGCACACTATTTTCAATGTTTCAATTTTTTGCATTTTATGTCTTTTTGTTCTGATTCTTCTTTCACAATATGCTTACCATAGAAATATGTTTAACAGAGCTATCTATGTATAATTTATATTAGATTATTCTCTGTCTAGAGGGTGGGAGAGAGAAGGGAGGAGGGACAAAATGTGAGACTCAAAACATTACCAAAAATTTCTTGTTGAAATTAGATAGACAGACAGATAGATAGATAGATAGATAGATAGATAGATGGATGGATGAATGAATAAATAAATAAATAAATTTATTTTTAAAAAACAGAAATTTCTCTGCTAATCTCTTCATTCCTCTTTCCATATCCCCCCTGTTGGGGGTTCTCATTCCATTGAACAAAATTTCTTGCTTCATTTTTTTCAAGTTCTCCTATGTTCTTGTAGCCAAGATTTATTTTTGCCCTGAGGCCATACTTGTTCCTGTATTTGTCCAATTATGCTCTTTCAGTATTATTTTGAGGCATTTGTATAGCTTTAATATTTCTTTATATCTTCTTATCCTTCTTTTGTTTGCTCCTATCTCTAGTCTTACTTTTGGATAGAGTCTGCTGCATTCCATTTTACATTGTGCTTTGTGATCTTTATTTTGTTCTCAGAAGTTTCTGCCAGGGGTTTTAATCGCCTCTTTTTGTGCCTTAGATCAGAGTGATGAAAGACCAGACTGCCCCGGTCCAAGGTCTTTGGATGGTTATTTTCAGACATGGCTCTGCTGTGATCTTTTGCTCCCTTGGGGTTTCCCTTATTGGAGAAACTGCCATTGTCTCCCTCCATTTTTAGGTTCATGTTGCCTTGCTTGAGGGTCTTCATTTCTATCAAAGAGCAGTAATTTTTTTCTATCCCTTATGTTCACCAAAGACATTTTCTTTTATAACTGAGATTATATAAACTGCTTCTTTTCTAAGGTCACGTATCTCTTTAGAATGGATTCTTGAATATGGTGTAAAGTGCTGGTCTAATTTTTGTCAGACTGCTTTCCAGCTTTTTCTGCATTCATGAGCAAATAAGATCTTTTCTAAGTAATTTCAGTCACCTGGTTTATCAAACACCTTGTCAAATGAATTAACTCTTTTCTGACTCTTCCTTGGCCATTCTGTTCTATTATTCTCTCTATTATTTGAGCAACACTAGATGCCTAAATGATGACTGCTCCCTAAGAGTATAGGTGGAGGTTTAGAAATTCTTTTACCACTTTGTCTCTTTTCATCCATTTTCCTTATCCCTTTCTACCTGTCATATACAACCTTAATTTTCCCAGTTTTAGATTTATCTATGCAGGCACATAGACACATGCACACATCATTATTGATATATGTATATGTGTATATTTATATAGTCACACAATTAGCACATATTATATGTATTATATAAATATCCCATATACTTCTATGTGTACATTTTTGTGTCTATATATGCTAACTTATGCATATTATTTTTCACCTGTTAAAAGGTAAGCTCTTTGAGGGCAGGGAATGTTTCATTTTTATCTTCCTTACAATTTAGAATACTATCTGTCACTTTCCTAATAAATATTTGATTGATTGAATCCAGAATAACTCACCCCAGGTTATTGGGATTCTAGCTGCTTCACATTTCACATCTATGTGAAAATTTCCCGTAACAAGGAATGATAAAGTTTGATCCTTGTCTAACAAATCTTCAATCCATTTGTCTTAACCTAAGTATGGTTTTAGTTTGACTCCTTGATTCGTTGTTCAGCTCCTCTCCCTGCTCTTTTATTTTACTCTTGGGTCAAGTTCTGGAAGAAAATTATTTTTTTTAGTTGTTTTTTTTTGCAAGGCAATGGGGTTAAGTGGATTGTCTGAGGCTGGATTTGAACTCAGGTCCTCCTGACTCCAGGGCCGGTGCTCTATCCACTGCACCACCTAGCCACCCCTAGAAGAAAATTAAGGGGGATTAACTTCCTATCCTAGTTATAGATAAAAGTGAGCAGTTTATTAGCAATATCTTGGAGTGCGCTGGTGTTAGCAAGTACCTCTCTGAAAAAGTGCATATGGCACATTTAAATATAATCCGCATCATTAACTTTTTTCTTCATAACTTCATTAAGTCTAGCGATTCAGCAATACAATTAATATATCCCTGATTTGAGGCCTTTGGTGACTTTTCAAAGTATAAATGGAAATTCAATTATTTGCTCTACCAGGAAATAGCTTCAGTATGCTCTGGGTCACAGTGTGTCTCTAATTTTTTTCCCTCTCCCAACTCTGATATCTGAATCAATTCATATTAATGTGGTCAGAACTAGGTTTTTCTTCCTTGGCCTATAGTCTTTCCTCCTTTCCTGTTGTTTTTGATTCAGATGCCCACACTGAGCCAAAGTTTGTTTACTCTTAAATACCTTGGAACAATTTAATATACCTTGGGGGAGAGGGGCATACCTATTACTGAGGGCATAGTGAATGTTTTTTCTATTTCCATTAGTTCTTTAACCACGGGACCTCAGAGTTGCTGTCATTCCTGTCTTTCCTCTTAAGCAAAACCACTAGCAGGTAGTATAAACAAATGAACCCTATTTCCTGGAGTTCAGTTATAAGAGTCTTGAATTAAGAGTGAGAACTTTCTGAGTGCCATTCTTAAGGTTTGGGCTCCCCTTGATACTAGAATGATTCCTACAAAAAAGCTTTACCCCCAAAGTTATCCAATATGCCCTTTTCTTATAGAGGTGAAAAAGGACTCATTATGTTCCTATGACCAGGTCCAAGCTACCCATAGAGCATCTCATGTGGATATAGATCCACAAGTTTGACTTGGCTGGTTTTGACCCAGTTCATAGATAACTAAAGATTGACCTCATTGAGAGACATTTATTGATGTCATACCCCTATTGCTCGGTCTCCCCAGTAAGCTAGGGTAGATAAGAGATGATCAAATCACTTCTCAAACAGATAGCATTCGGATTGTACATATCAGGTTTTGGTTAAGTGTGGTTAATGATAAGAGAAGGCAGGGTTTCAAGTGACCATAAGTTGTATGAGGAATAACCCTGATACTTGAAGAAAATTTAAAAAGAATCAGGACATTCTCTACTTTGATGCAAACATAAACATTATGGAACAACAGAGCCATACTTATATGATGATGATCATCAATTCTCTATGTTCCTGATAATGCAATCCTAATAGTCAAATTAAACAATGTATTTCATTTTGACTTCCCATTTGCAGTTAAGGCAGAGGGTAGGAAGCAGCAGTTTCAGAGTTTGGGGAAGGGGGGGCAATGTGTCCAGACCTCCCTAGTCCAAGCCCAGAACTAACCCCCAAGGGATGGGAGGGTGCTGATGGGCAGGATAAACTGGACAGGAGGGGTGGAGAGGAAAGGGAAGAAATGCTTATGGGCTGATCACCTTCTCTCTCTCTGTCTGTGGCTCTCTCTCACTCTCTGTCTATATCTCTGTCTCTGTCTCTCTCTGACTCTGTCTATTTTTGAATCTATTTCTGTCTCTGTCTGTCTGTCAGTCTTTCTATTTCTCTCTGTCTCTGTCTCTCTCTGTCTCTGTCTCTCTCTCTGTCTCTCTCTGTCTCTCTGTCTCCCTGTCTCTCTGTCTCTCTGTCTCTCTCTCTCTCTCTCTCTCTCTCTCTCTCTCTCTCTCTCTCTCTCTCTCTCGCTTTGTCCGGCTCCTACAGTGACTACACATGAACAGATCCCTTAAAGAACTCAGCTGATCTTCCTCCATCTTCCTTATTTCATGTCCCGATGTGTCCCTGCAACCATGATACTGACATCTGAGCATGACTTTCTCCTTGCCTCACCCCTCTCAGATTCTCTCCCGAGACTCCCAGAATTGTCTCTCAGGCCTGTTCAATACCCTTGGAGCCTGTCCAGTGGAGTGTCCTTTCTAAGGAGTTCCATCTTCCCATTTTTGGCCAAAGTATTTAAGCTTCAGCTTTAGTGTTTGTCTTTCCAATGAGGAGTCCAAATAAATTTCCTTGATTATAGACTGATTTAATCACTTTACTGTCCAAAAGCACTCTCCAAAGTCTTCTCCAGAAAAACATTCAAAAGATTAGGTTATGTGAGACTCACCTTCCCTTATAGTTCAATAGTTACTGTCATCCATTGCTACTGGAAAACAAAACAAAACAAGACAACATACAGTTTAGGCTAAATGGACTCCTTATGTGATTTTTAAAAATGCTGGGAAAATGGTGAAAAAAAAGTTTGGAAGAAAGTAGATGATATATAGTAAAATGAACTCCAAATGAGTAAACAGTTTACATATAAATGGTGAATGTATTCACAAATTGAAGGACCATAGATGAAATTAACTGTGACATCTATGAAGATGGAAAGAATTCATGACCTCTCTAAAGAGATAGAGAAGAGCACAGAAGGTCAATGGCCAATTTTGAGTCCTTTAAACTCAAAATGTTTTTGCAAGAGCAAAACCTATCCAACAATTAAAAAGAGAGTTATATAGATGGAAAAAATATTGGATCAAGTTTATCTCATAAAAACCTCATTTCTAAGATACATAGGCAATGGCTTCAAACTTTGAATTATAAGATCCATATTCAGTTTATATGAATAAGCAATTTTTAGAAGAATGAAATCAATCAATAATAATGTGAAAATGCTCAAGATAACCACTAATTAGAGAACTGAGAATTAAAAGAATTCTGAAGCTCAACCTCCCAGCTGTCAGATTATCAAAACTGACAAAAGACAAAAATGACAAATACTTTGCCAGAAACAAGTATGGCAATTCAGTTTTGGAAGAAGTGTGAGCTGGTTCACCCTTTCTAAATTTTTTAAATGTCTGAAAGAAATCAGAGAAATAGGAAACCACTCCTCTGGTTGCAACTCCTTCTGTTCAGTCAGTTAAGCAATAAGCATTTATTAAGCACCTTTGTTATTCCAGACCCAAAGCTAAGCCCTTGAGGATACCCAAGTTAAAGACAATCCCCATAAGAGAAGAGACAAAATGCAAATAACTATTATAATTATACAAGAAATTGTGAAAAAGACAAGGGATGAGGATTTTAAGGGCCTGTGAAATCCCTCCACATGGATAGTGACTTGCACAAGTATCAGGGTACGGACGGTTTGAGCAAGAGAGGAAGACCAAGGAGTCAACCTGTGGCACAGCTTTTGAAGGCTGGCTATCCATATGTATGGAGTGAGTGACACTGACCTGAAGGTGACCAGAAACAGGAGATTTCTAAGAGATGGTGGCCAAGTGTGGGTTTGGGGATGACTTTGAGGATGACCACTCCTCCTCCCAGATCAGAGCTCATGGGGTATGCTAGATGGAGCCCCCTTTACCATTGAGAATTTCATAGTCTGCTTACTGTAAATAGACAGGGGAAGTAGTGTTAAAAAGATCAAGGAGAAAGGCTGGGTTATTACAGTGTGATGCCCATGGAAAGGGAGGGTCAAGGAGAGAAGGGTTTGGAAAAGATGAAAATTTTGTGATGGGCAAGGGATTTGTGGTCTCAGGCAGAGATTCTGTTTCACTAAGATTAAGGGAATGGAGGGATGGGGTGAAGTGGTTGCTTATTGGACTGAGGAGGTCTCAAGTCCCGTGGTAGTTAGGACAGCCTTGGCACAGTGTTCTAAGTACCAGCCCTGGGGAGTGAGCCTTAAAAACCTGGAGACTGAACTGGCCTTACTTCTCAAATGGGCTCAGTTTTTTGGTTTCTTAAGAAATAACCAGAAGACACTGGTAATGATGCCAGTTAGATCCCAGATCTCAGATCTTCCTGTACATCTGCATCTGCCCTCTGTTGAATTCATGGAAGAACTGAGGGAAAATACTTTCAGGGGCAGGGGCTGGAGGGGGAGGAAGCATGCATGACCTGAATTTCTCTTACAGGGACCTTGGTCGACATTCTCTCTCATGTCTCTGCCACACTATGAGGGATGGCGGGAGCCTGTGAAGGAGGGTGTCTTCTGGATACCAGAGGCCTGAGAGCCCCTGAAACTTGGGCACAGGGGGAAGAAAGGCACAGAGCTAAGTTATTAGAGCCCCAGCTTGGACAGTCAGAGGAAGCAAGATGGCCTGGGCCTTATAACATTCTAAGAGTCCAGAGAGCCTGGGCCAGTCCATGGTCAGGGATGCTGAGAGATTGCCAGTCTGAGGGGGCAGGGTGGGGTAAGAGCAAGGCTGGATGAAGACAGGGTCAGTTCAGTTGAGGGACAATGGAATGGAGAGGTATGGGACTGAGGGGAAGGGGCAAGAGCCAGGCATCTGGGCCTCTTCATCCCTAAGCCCAGGACTTTGTACCTTCTGGAAGAACAAGTTCGTGAGTCCTGAAATAGAAGATGAAGATTATAGTTGGTAGATGGCCAACCTGGAATCAGGAAGACCTGAGTTCAAATCTGGCTTCAGACTCTTCCTGGCTGTGTGTAACTTCATCTTTGTCTGCCTCAATGTTCTGAATTGTTAAATAAGAATGATAAGATCACAGACTTCGAGGTTTGTGAAGATCCAATGAGATAATTTTGTAATGTGCTTGCCACATAGTAGGCACTGTACAAAAGTCATTTTTATTATCTGTGACTTTGGTGAAGATAAATTCTAGTCCATGAGGTCCAAGCCCCAAGGACAGATTTTTGAGCACTGACTCTGGGCTCTTTTTTCTCTCTTCCAGTCTTCACTTGATCTGTCCCCAAGTCATGTATCAGGTCCTGTTGTGTCACTGGGGTAGGGGACTTGGGGGTAGGAAAAGTGATCCTTGTCACATCACCTGATTATTTGGCAATGTTTAATCTCTGGAAGGCAGGGACCCTGGAGACCTTAGAGAAGAAAGAGCTAGGCTTTTCTCAAGTTAAGTTCTCCCTGAAGAATCTGGGGATCCAGGCCTTTGGGATCTGTTGCTTCATTCACAGGGAGACCTTCAATCCTCAAGTCTAGTCTGAATCCAATGAGACCCTGGGAATCAGATGACAGTGAGAATGAGCAGGTCAAGGCCTGGGGACAAGAGCAGGTGCTGGGATCTTGGGTGATGGGGGCATAGACAGTTTTGGAGGGATCAGTATTTGTTATTGTGTGGGGAACTGGAGGAAAGTGGAGCCTCCAAGGGATGAGGTCACCTGTGGAGGTGACCCTGGCCCATGGGGAATGAACTAGGCTGGAGGCGGTGAGTGAGAAAGTTCTGCTTCTGTCCCCTCCAGGGGATATTTACCACCCTTTTGAAGTCTTTGGTGTGGTAAGACCCTGTCTAGAAGGTAGGCCCTGCAGAGAAAACTCCAGAAACCGCCACTGAGGATTTCTAATGAAAACCTAGACTAGCGTCGGGTCCCTATTTTCATATTGGTGAACTCTCTAGATTCTCTTCTAGTTTAAAATGCACGAACCTAATCATTCTTATTCTTCAGTTCTCTTTTTCCTCTCTGACTTTGCTTCTCTCTCTCTCTCTCTCTCTCTCTCTCTCTCTCTCTCTCTCTCTCTCTCTCTCTCTCTCTCTCCTCCTTCTATTTTATTGTTTTTGCTTACAAGGAGAGGTCTAAAGTTTTCTAATGAAAAATCCTGGAGGATGGGGTTCCTGGAGCACTTTTACTTCTGATTATCTGTGCAGGGTTGGAGTAGGAGAGAACTGTGTAATACCAAAGAAAATAACCTACATTTCCTAGGGTTAGAGTTAAGGTGTCCATGAGAGGCAAAAGGCAACAAGGGGCCATGGGAGACAAAAGAGGTAAGGGAAATTCATCCAAGACTAGTTAACTTCCCATTTCCCAGAGAAGATTCTAGGTTCTTTGTTTTCACTATCAGAGTTCCTTGGCCAGCCCTGTCTCTTAGCCTGGTCTAGCCCCATGATGTCATCAGTAGGGATAGTGACCTGCCTGTGGCAGGGGCCACTCCGAGGGGTGAGGTTTGATCTGTACAAAGATGGGGAAGAGGCACCCATGGGCACCATGGACTTCCCTCAGAATGGAGCTTTGGAAGGTCTCGGTGCTGCTGTCACCTAAAGGCATTCCTGCCTTGGAACTATCCAGTGATTCCCTGGAACTGATGATATACAATGAGAAAGAGAGAGATACTGAAGTTTCCTTAGCCTAGAAATGGGGATTAGGCAACAGCAAGGGGAGGGGGGAGGGGATGAAAGAAGGAGAGCAGGGAAAGGGAGAGAGAGGGAGAGAGAGAGAGAGAGAGAGAGAGAGAGAGAGAGAGAGAGAGAGAGAGAGTTAGAGAAAGTGAGAGAGAATGGGAAAAGTATCGCATTCTTATATGCTACTGAGAAACTACAAGAAGTTAAAAAGATAATTCCTCTTCTCTGGGAACTGATATACTAATAGATGAAAAGGGTATATATCAAAATTGTATATATAAAAATCATGTCATGATGTATATGTGCATCATCCCAGGTGAGAAGATAGCTGGCAGGGGGGATGAGAAGCCCAGAGAGGAAGAAGTAGATCATTGAT
Organism: Macrotis lagotis; assembly: GCF_037893015.1. NCBI lineage: Eukaryota > Metazoa > Chordata > Mammalia > Peramelemorphia > Peramelidae > Macrotis > Macrotis lagotis. The sequence continues at coordinate 924,356,468 of NC_133658.1, read as the reverse complement.
TTAAGGAAGTATGACCAAGGTGCCTCTGGAGATCGTGGTTGAATCAGGAGATCTCCAATCTTAGGAGACAAACTTGTAGCTCTGACCTGGAGACAGAGGAAGAGACATATGAGAGACTTTGTATCTACCTCGGTTTGGGGCTATATGCTCCATGAATACAGAGTCAATGCATGATGATTTATCATTGTCATCTTTCTCATGGAGAAGAGACCTTGATGCGGGAAGGATAGGAGTTCAAATCCAGCCTCAGACACTTGACTCTTCCTAGCTGTGTGACCATGGGAAAGTCACTTTACCCTGGTCACCTTGCTTCCAGGACTATCTCTTGTCATCCTGATTCATACCTGGCCACTGAACCCAGATGGTTCTGAAGGAGAAAGTGAGACTGGTGACTCACTACATCTTTCCCTCCCCCCCCCCACTCAAATCCAATTCATTTGCTAGTCATGACAGCACCTCTCTGATGTCATGGTCTTTGAGAATGAAGGATAAACATCATCATATAAGAGTGCAGGATACTCCTTCTAAGGTAACTGGTAGGTATGTCCAGATAAGGCAGATCTCACAGAATTGGGGGCAATATCTCCTCACCTATCTGGGTCCAAACTTAGTTCTTACTACAGGAGGTTGTGGGATGGATTGGTCATGATGGACAGAAGCATGTTTGCCAAATGGGCAAAGGGACAAAAGTAAGAATATTCTGGGTTCATTGAGAACTGATCTACACTCGCCATCCCTGCCCCAATGTAGCCTGCAGAAATATTCTTATCCCCATTGGCTACACCTCCATCTTTTCCACTTTCTCATTTTGGCTTTTCCTTGCTATCACCACACCCTATGCTGGTCAGTTTAGCAGTTAAAGAACAAATTCCTTGGATTGTATGCTATTGAAAATATTTATTGATATTTGAATGAAGCATGGGGTCCCTATTTTCATATTGGTGAACTCTCTAGATTCTCTTCTAGTTTAAAATACATGAACCTAATCATTCTTATTCTCCAGTTCTCTTTTTCCTCTCTGACTTTGTTTCTTTCTCTCTCTCTCTCTCTCTCTCTCTCTCTCTCTCTCTCTCTCTTTCTATCTCTATCTCCTCCCTCTATTTTATTGTTTTTGCTTACAAGGAGAGGTCTAAAGTAGCAGGAAAACAGTTCATTTCCTCAACTGCTAACATTTTGCTGTGACCCTGTGTCCTCCACACTTAACAGAGACTCAAACAGGGAGGGGATAATGGTTTTTGACTCTAGAGCAATACTTTTACTCCTCATCCTCTCTGTCTTCATTTCTCCCTCCCTGGCTTCTGTGTCATCCTTAGCATGCTTGTATTCTCCTCCTCAACTTGGAACCAACCATGATTAAGTCATCTAAGCAGATAGTTGACAGGGATAAGTCCTAAGGGAGAGTGGAAGAGATGACACCAGGAAATCAGAACTTGGAGGACTTCCTCTAGCCCTTAGGTATGAGACACAAGTCAAAAGGACACAGACTGTGCCATTTCAGGGTGCCATTAACCTCAGCTTAGTGAACAAAGTCTCATCTTTGATCTCCACATTCTCACTGAGTATCCTCACCCTACAGCCAGATGATTTGCTTCTTGGTGTTTTCTTTTCCCAATGACTAAATCATTATTCTTCCTCTTTTCTCATAATAGTGCCTGGTCATTCATGGTCATATATTTTCTTTGGAAACCCAAGTTTGAAGACCTCCAGAAATTCACCTTTATTCAGCTGAAAAGGATCTTTAAGTGAGCAGTAAATAGCATCTTCTAAACTTCTCACAGAACTCATATTCTCTCCACTGGTCTTACATTGGAACACAGACATAAACCTCTCTTCTTCCCCCAAGAAGTAGGAGAGAACACGAAGCATATTCATTGGTTCTCTGAAGATTCCTGGTATATGGTATCTAGTTGTATTTCTGACATTTTATATCAACTCTGGTCGACCTGATTTGACCCTAATGACATACCTATGAAAGGATTCTGTCCCTTCTGGCAAAACCCATTACCCTTAAACCTGTGAAAATTCATTGTGGCTTTTATTAGATATTATGTTATTATCTTAATTATCTTCAAACAAGATTCTGAACATTTTTGATTCCATTTGGTCAATGTGTGAGGAAGGTGGGAATATGCATAAAGGTATAAGAATTGAAATATCTTAAATATCATTCCTGGGATGTGTTTTTGGACTTGCCTGTAATGCATTCCTACCCCATTTTTGCCACATTTTTTCAAAATTCCATATCTTTTTTTACAACTACATATATTAATAAACCTTGACTAAATGGAAATATATCATAAATTAAATGACTAATGATTACTACTTGATAAACTTAAATTTTAGCAATTAAAAGAAATCAACCTGGAATAAAATTAATATAAATAAAATTTCCAACAAATTGTACCTTCATATTAATGCCCTGTTTTCTTAAAGAAAAATAAAATCAGTAGTATTCAAATAGATGAAAAAAGTAGTTTGAAGTTTAGGACTGTGGAATTTTTGACATTTATCATACATTTAATAAATGAGGTTAAAAGGAAAAACATCTAAAATTGCAGCAAAATATGAATTAATATTGAAAAATTAATTAATTAATATCCTTTTCAAAGAGATTTGGCAAATTTTTTACAAATTTAAATCAGCCTTCTGTTGCATAACCTCTTAAAATTTGAATGTCCTCATGGAATGCATTCTGTAAGTTTCAGCAAATCATACAAATATTAGGTCAACCCACCTTCCAAATGTGTTTATTTTACAAAAACAGACTTTAAAAAGTACAAAAAAATCTAGATTATGTACATATGGCTCAACATATGAGTGGAGATTTAAGGATAATAGTTTGCTATTTCCTAATACACTGCACTTCATTACAATGTCAGTTGACACAGGAGATAAGACAGACATGAAGAATGCATTATGTTGCATTATGAAAAGAAGAAAATTTGCAGGTTTTGCTACTTTAAGGACATTTATATATTTTCCATGGAAGAGAAGGGTAAAATAACCTAAAAGTGTAAAAATTTTGCATAGTCTTACTGAAAACAAGATGGAAGTCAAAGTCATGTACATTTTGAAATATTAAATCTATAGCTATGGGTGCTAAGAAGAGGTAACTATGAGTAAAAGTAAAAATATCCAATAAATGAGTTATCTGGCTGGTGATGCCATCTTTTTAAAACTCGAGGCAAATGAGCATAAAGAAAAACCTTGTCATTTCAAAACCAACACACATCAAAAATGATTGGGGGGGTAGGGTGAGGTAGGTAGGGATAGAATAGATAATCTCTTCTCTGCTTCCTTTGCACAGTGCTCAATTTCTTATTCAGAATCAATGTGTCTGCAATTAAGTTCAATGTTTCTTCAGTTTGCTAAGATTCTAGAATCCTCACCTCTTTTTGAAGAGTCGACATCTTTGTGTTCCATCACTGGTCTCTGCTCCTATCTTCAGGGTCACATCTGTATTTGAGACATCTCTGTCTCAGACCCTGGTCCTCCAATAACCTTCATTACTCACTTCTTGGATCTTTAAGGACCTGCTGTCTGAAACCCTGCGCTTTGTTAAGACTTGTTATTAATCATTCATTATTTGAACTTTTTCAGAGCGGAAAAATGTGGGGCTTAGGTGTCAGAGGTTGGGGCAGTTCTGGCCACCACATCCTGGCTCCAGTCTGTAGTCCGCCTCTGCTCAGTTAAAGCCATTAGCTCTGGACTGGCCTGAGGAAGCAGCATGCCCCCCACATTCATCTCCCTGCTCTGTTTTGGTGAGTCCCAAAGCTGATCTTTACTAATGTGGTGGGGGTGAAGGTATTTTGAAGATAACTTAGTGAGTGATCTTTAACTATAACTCCTTCTCTAGTGAGAAGTCTTCTGAACAGAGTAAGAGCCAGGTCCTACTGAGACCCAGTTGATTGGGGATAGAAATTGTTGAAGAGTGAAGTGAGGATGGACAGCAGGGAATTGGAAGTGGAGACACTTATATTGGAACTTGTTTTACAGGACTCAGTCTTGGTCAAGCAATGGAGGCAGATAATGGCGAGTGTTTGAAAATCTCCTTCCATTCTCCCAACATTCCAGGCTTCACAGAGATGAGCTAACTGAGCAATTAGAAAGATGTTCTCGGAGAACATGCTCTAACTCTGGGAGTGGGAAAATAAAACTCAGGATGCCAGTTGGGAAGAAGCAATTCCCTGGAATCCCAACTGTCTTCTTTCCATTATTCCCCTTTTTGTGCTGTACCCCAAATCTGGGACCCTCTGACACTTAGGAGCCACTAGGAAATGAGAACCCCTAGCTACTAAAATTCGGAGATGTCTGAAAATTGCCAAATATGACTCTGGGGGAAACTGAGCTCCCTTCTGGGCTTCTGGAAGCCAGACACATTTAGGGAATTAGGATTGCTGCTAAAGACAAAGGTCATGATAGACAAGGGAGAATGTGGTGAAATGTGGGGGGAGAGGGAAGTGAAAATCTCTTCTATTGGGATAGTGGAAGTTCATGCTGAAAGTTGTGTCTTAGAAGTCAGTATAGGAAAAAGTAAGTTGATATACCTAATGGGAGGATACCTCATCACTGGTGAAGGCCCAGGAGCCTTTGCTCCTGTCAAGACTTGGGTCTCACTTATGAATATTGCTTTTAAGGTTAACCCAGTCTATGAATTTAAAGTCAATTGGACAAAACCATATAGATTATAAGACAAATCCCAGAAATATATTAAAAGGTGATATGCATATGTATGTGTATGTGCATTAGACACATACATGCAAATATTTAATATATAAATATGTATATGTGCATGCATATATCTATATATTTGCTGGGGAAATAATTAGTCTCTGGTAGAGGAAAGATCCAGGAATTATCATGTAGCAGAATTTTGAAGGAAAAGAAAGGATCTGAGAGACCTAGATAACTTGGGACTGTTTTTTAGTTATGGAGAATAGCTCAGCTAAAGGAGTAGATGAGGGACATGGAGCATTGTATGGGAAGAATAGGGTGAACATTGGTTTGACTTGACTCAAAGTGTGAAAAAGGAGTAAAAAAGGACTATAAGGCTGGAGCTAGGTCTGAAAGAGTTTTGAAAGGAAATAAAAATGACATTTGCATTTTGGGCTCTTTTTTATTTAAATTTATTTTTATTAAAGATATTATTTGAGTTTTACATTTTCCCCCAATCTTGCTTCCCTCCCCCCTCCGCACCACAGAGAGCACTCTCTCAGTCTTTACTTTGTTTCCATGTTGTACCTTGATCCAAATTGGGTATGATGAGAGAGAAATCATATCCTTAAAGAGAAGAGAAGTCTAAGAGGTAACAAGATCAGACAATAAGCTATCTGTTATTTTTTTCAAATTTAAAGGGAATAGTCCTTGCACTTTGTTCAAACTCCACAGCTCCTTATCTGGATACAGATGGTACTCTCCTTTGCAGACAGCCCAAAATTGTTCCCGATTGTTGCCCTGATGGCATGAGCAAGTCCTTCAAGGTTGAGCATCACTCCCATGTTGCTGTTAGGTAGTACGGTGTTTTTCTGGTTCTGCTCATCTCACTCAGCATCAGTTCATGCAAATCCCTCCAGGTTTCCCTGAAATCCCATCCCTCCTGGTTTCTAATAGAACAATAGTGTTCCATGACATACATATACCACAGTTTGCTAAGCCATTCCTCAATTGAAGGACATTTACTGGATTTCCAATTCTTTGCCACCACAAACAGGGCTGCTATAAATATTTTTGTACAAGTAATGTTTTTACCCTTTTTCCTCATCTCTTCAGGGTATAGACCCAGTAGTGGTATTGCTAGGTCAAAGGGTATGCACATTTTTGTTGCCCTTTGGGCATAGTTCCAAATAGCTCTTCAGAAGGGTTGGATGAGTTCACAGCTCCACAAACAGTGTAATAATGTCCCAGATTTCCCACATCCCTTCCAACAATGATCATTATCCTTCCTTGTCATACTGGCCAATCTGAGAGGTGTGAGGTGGTACCTCAGAGAAGCTTTAATTTGCATTTCTCTAATAATTAATGATTTTGAGCAATTTTTCATATGGCTATAGATTACTTTGATCTCCTCATCTGTAAATTGCCTTTGCATATCCTTTGACCATTTGTCAATTGGGGAGTGGCTTTTTGTTTTAAAAATATGACTCAGTTCTCTGTATATTTTAGAAATGAGTCCTTTGTCAGAATCATTAGTTGTAAAGATTGTTTCCCAATTTACTACATTTCTTTTGATCTTGGTTACATTGGTTTTATCTATGCAAAACCTTTTTAATTTAATATAATCGAAATTATCTAATTGGATTTTGGTGATGTTCTCCAACTCTTCCTTAGTCATAAACTGTTCCCCTTTCCATAGATCTGACAGGTAGACTAGTCCTTGATCTTCTAATTTGCTTATAGTATTGTTTTTTATGTCTATGTCCTATAACCATTTGGATCTTATCTTGGTAAAGGGTGTGAGGTGTTGGTCTAATCTAAGTTTCTTCCATACTAACTTCCAATTTTCCCAGCAATTTTTATCAAAGAGGGAGTTTTTATCCCAATGGCCAGACTCTTTGGGTTTATCAAACAGCAGCTTACTATAATCATCTCCTGCTTTTACACCTAGTCTATTCCACTGCTCCACCACTTTATTTCTTAACCAATACCAAACAGTTTTGATGACTGATGCTTTATAATATAATTTTAGATCAGGTAGTGCTAAGCCACCTTTGTTTGCATTTTTTTTCATTAAGCTCCTGGCAATTCTTGACTTTTTATTTCTCCATATGAATTTATTTGCAATTTTTTCTAACTCATTAAAGTAATTTTTTGAAATTTTGATTGGTAGGGCACTAAACAGGTAGTTTAGTTTTGGTAGAATTGTCATTTTTATTATATCAGCTCTACCTATCCATGAGCAGTTGATATTTGCCCAGTTATTTAAGTCTGATTTAATTTGTGTGAGAAGTGTTTTATAATTGTTTTCAAAAAGATTCTGAGTCTGTCTTGGCAAATAGACTCCCAAATATTTTACGCTGTTTGAGGGTACTTTGAATGGGATTTCTCTTTCTAGCTCTTTCTGCTGTTTCTTGCTAGACATATATAGAAAAGTTGAGGATTTATGAGGGTTTATTTTATAACCTGAAACTTTGCTAAAATTGCTAATTGTTTCCAGTAGTTTTTTAGATGATTTCTTGGGATTCTCTAGGTAGACCATCATGTCATCTGCAAAGAGTGAGAGTTTTATCTCTTCCTTCCCAATTCTAATTCCTTTAATTTCTTTTTCTTCTCTAATTGCTGCTGCTAACATTTCTAATACAATATTAAATAGTAGTGGTGATAATGGGCACCCTTTTTTCTCCTCTGATCTTATTGGGAATGCTTCTAGCCTCTCCCCATTGAATATAATGCTTGTTGATGGTTTCAGATAGATACTGCTAATTATTTTAAGGAACAGTCCATTTATTCCTACACTCTCTAATGTTTTTAATAGGAATGGATGCTGTATTTTGTCAAAAGCTTTTTCAGCATCTATTCATATGATCATATGATTTCTGATGGGTTTGTTGTTGATATAATTGAGTATACTAACAGTTTTCCTGATATTGAACCAACCCTGCATTCCTGGGATAAATCCTACTTGATCAGAATGTATTATCCTAGTGATGACTTCTTGTAGTCATTTTGCTAAGATTTTATTTAGGATTTTCGCATCTATATTCATCAGGGAGATAGATCTATAATTTTCTTTCTCTGTTTTAACTCTTCCTGGTTTAGGTAATAGTACCATATTGGTTTTGTAGAAAGAGTTAGGCAGAGTTCCATCTTTCCCTATTTTTCCAAAGAGTTTATATAGGATTGGAACCAATTGTTCCCTAAATGTTTGGTAGAATTCACTTGTGAATCCATTAGGCCCTGGAGATTTTCTTTTTTAGAGTTTTCAGTAATGGCTTGCTGAATTTCTTTGTCTGAGATAGGGTTGTTTAGGTATTTAATCTCTTTTTCATTTAACCTGGACAACCTATATTTTTGTAAATATTCATCCATTTCACTTAGATTATCAAATTTATTGGCATAGAGTTGGGCAAAATAGTTTCAAATTATTACTTTAATTTCCTCCTCATTGGTGGTGAGTTCACCTTTTTCATTTATGATACTAGCAATTTGGTTTTCTTTTTTTTAATCAAATTGACCAGAGGTTTATCAATTTTATTGATTTTTTTCATAATACCAACTTTTGGTTTTATTTATTAATTCAATAGTTTTTTGCTTTCAGTTTTATTAATTTCTCCTTTAATTTTTAGAATTTCTAGTTTGTTACTTAATTGGGGATTTTTGATTTGTTCTTTCTCTAATTTTTTAGTTGCTTGGTTAGTTCATTAATTTCCTCTTTTTCCAATTTATTCATATAAGCATTTAGAGCTATAATATATCCCCTGAAAGTAGCTTTGAATGAATCCCATAGCTTTTAGTATGTTGTTTCATTATTATCATTATCTAGCATAAAATGGTTAATTCTTTCTATAATTTGTTTTTTGGTCCACTCATTTTTTAAAATGAGGTTATTCAGTTTCCAATTTGTTCTGGGTCTATATCTCCTTGGCTCAGTATTGCATATGACTTTTATTGCATTGTGATCTGAGAGAGATGTATTCACAATTTCTGCCTTTCTGCAGTTGATCATTAGGTTTTTATGTCCTAGTACATGGTCAATTTTTGTATAAGTTCCATGTACTGCAGAGAAAAAGATGTATTCCTTCCTATCCCCATTCAGTTTTCTCCATAAGTCTACCATATCTAATTTTTCTAACAATCTATTTACCTCCCTAATTTCTTTCTTGTTTGTTTTATGATTTGATTTATCTAGATCTGATAGCAGGAGGTTGAGGTCTCCCACTATTAGAGTTTTGCTCTCTATGTCTTCCTGTAATTCTTTCAGCTTCTCCTCTAAGAATTTGGGTGCTGTCCCACTGGGTGCATATATATTCAATATTGAAATGACTTTATTGTCTATGGTACCTTTTAGGAGGATAAAGTTTCCTTCCTTATCTCTTTTAATGCTATCTATTTTTGCTGCTGCTTTGTCTGAGATAAGGATTGCTACCCCTGTTTTTTTTACTTCAGCTGAAGCAAAATATATTTTGCTCTAACCTTTTACCTTTACTCTATATGTATCTCTCTGCTTCAAATGAGTTTCTTGTAAGCAGCATATTGTAGGATTCTGGTTTTTAATCCACTCTGCTATTTGCTTATGTTTTAAGGGAGAGTTCATCCCATTCACATTCAAGGTTATGATTACTAATTCTTTATTGCCCTCTGTGCTATCTTCCCTCTGTATTTTTCCCCCTTTCCCCCCTTTTATCCATATTCCCCAGTCTTTTGTTTCTGAAAACCACCCCCTTCAGTGTTTTTGCCCTCCTATATCATACCCTCTGCACTCTGTGCAACAGAGTTTTCTCACTGCTGCTTCAAACACAGCCCTGACAATTCCTGGGTCAAGAGGTCTGGACCACCTTCATTGCCATGGATCAAGGCACCACAGGGACCCAGGCACTCTGCGGGCTGTTATTGGAAGGCTGTAACTGGTTTGCTCAGGAGCATTGTGACCAGTCAGCTGTAGTGAAGTTCTTTCCATCCCCTGGTCCAGCAAAACAGACCTTTCCTTTGGATTTTCCATGTTGTCTTGGACTTGGAAATTATATCATTCAGTCTTTCTGTGGGTTTTTCTCCTCTAAATTTTGATTAGAGTCATAATTTTATGGCTTTTGGAGCTTTTGGGGATGTTTCTTGGAATTCCTGCCCTTAACCTACCATCTTATTTCAGCCCCCCATCTCTTTTCCAAACTTTTCTCCTTCAACTCCCATTTGTCACTAACTGACCACTCAACAATTTAATACTAGGTTGGAGAGGATGAAGATCTCCAGGAAATTACCTACATCCATTTGAATAAAAGGGTCCTGAGTGAGGCACAACCAGCAGTCCATCCAATGGCAGCAGCAGAGCCCACAGTCTATGCTTCTCTGGCCCTGCATTGTGTGGCAGAAATGGACTCATCAGTGAAAAGTGACTGTCATCTAGATCCAGGGAAGAAGAAGCAATCAAAATTAAATTTTCTTTGCGAGGTGGCTTAATGGATAGGGCACTGGACCTGGAGTCAGAAATATGGCTGTTGTTCAGTCATTTCAAACATGTCTAACTTTCGGTTAAACAATTTTGAGGTTTTATTAGCAAAAAACCAATGGAGTACTTTCCCATTTGCTTCTCCACTTCATTTTACCAATGGAAAACTTAGGCAAAAAAGAAGTTAGAGATATACCCTGGTTCATGTAGCTTCTATGTGTCTGAGGTCAGATTTGAATTCATGAAGATGAGTCTTCCTGTCTCTATATCCATAACTCTATTTATGTGCCATCTTGGTGCCCTGGACTTAGAAGGACATCAATTGATCCAGGGTAAGTTACTTGACCTTTGCCTCGGTTTTTCTAAACTGTAAAATGGGAATAATAGTTGTACTTAACTCTCTGGATTGTTGTTTTGAGACTCAGGTGAGATAATTGATGTAAGTAAAGTAGTTTTTCAAACCATAAATAGATATTCTGGATATTATTGTGATTTTAAAAAATTACTCTCTGCTCTCCAGCCTAATTTTATTTGTTCTAGAACATAATTGTTTATTCTTAGAACCATAATTTTCAGCCTAGAATTGCTGGAATAGGTTGGGAGAAAAAGAAAATAGACAAGTTCTTAGTAAATTAAATTTATTTAAATTACACAAGGGAATAAACAGAAATGTAAAAGTTAAAGAAATAAGAGGAGAATGGTGGAAGAGCAAACCTAGAACACACAGGACCTATATCTGACAAAATAGTCTTTGATTAATTAATATGTTTTACAGAATTAAACAGCAGAAAGGGAAGGTAGGTGTATCATGGAGGTGAGTGGAGGTCAATGAAAGAAGTTAATATGTAACTGTAACCTGATCGAGTCCTGATCAAGGTGAAGCGAACAACAAAGGGATGATCACTCTGACATCTTTCTTCCAGTTTAAGTGCTACTGGAGAATGGGGAACTTGGCAAAAGGAAGAGAATGGTATAGGAATGAAAGGGGAAAGTTTATTGCCCAGTGGTGGCAGGAGATCCCACCAAAAAGTAATCTCATGGTGGGGGGCTAATTAAAAATATAAAATGATAAGAGACTGGTCTAGGGGGGAATTCACACTCAGGAGAACATGTAGTCCTCTGTTACAAAGTACCTCCAACTTTTGTTCCAGAAGACAAGATATTGGAATTACTGGGATCAAGAATGACCTAGAATATGGGGAATTCATGGACTTTAGGGAGGTAGATGGGATGGAGAATGGCAGCGGGGTGGGGTAGAGGGTATAATTTGATTGTTTTGTTAGGGTGTGGGATGTTTTCTACTATGACATCTTTCTAACTTCATGAACTCATATTTGTAAATATGAGGAAGAACAGAAAAGAGGCAAGTTATGTCAAGGCAAAGATAATGAAATTTACTAGAAGAGGGAGCTTAAAGTAGGAACTTCAGAAGTTTTTATTTTATGATGAAAACAAAGAGTTAGAGAAGGAATTAATAAGTGTATGGACAATGGCTCAAAGAATAAAAGAATAAAATTTCAGAATACACTGGAAGGGAAGAAAATGAGTGGAGAGAACAAGGTAAATATGTTTCAAAAATGCTAACAAGGCAGTTGGAGGGGAGTAATGGAGAAAGTTTTTGAATTAGCCACAACTGATAGAGGAAAAAGCAATTTGCTACTTGTTAACTAAATACATACAAGAAATTAAAAAGAAATCAGTAATTTAGGGAAAACTTCAAACCCATAGAAAGGGGTGAAAAATGAGAATAAGGCTATTGGGGGAAGAGAACTTATGAGACAGAGTTTTTTAAGGTATATTTTAAGGTATATTCCATAAAACTATGGAAAGGAATACAGTTTTGACTTAAAAGAGGAAGGGAGACTCCCCCAAATAAGTCCTAATCATACAAACTATTCTAAAAGAAACCAATCTAATTCTCATAAACTTAAATGTGAATAGATTAAAGAATTCCATATAGGGTGATTTAAAGATTGAGTAAGATAATAAACTGGCACAATTTATCACTTATAAGAAATATTTCTTAAAAACAAAGACATATGAACAATTAAAATGAAAGGTAGGAAAAATTTACTATGTATTAGGTAATTTTAAAAATAATTACAATAAAACTCTCAGACGGCATAAAAGTAAAAGAAACAACAGAAGCAGAGATGCATAACAAAATTTCCTGTTGAGGAAAAAAAATCTCATCCTTAAAATGCATTAGCAAAATATATAAGGATATTAATTAATTTATTGTGCAATAAATAAAATTAAAAGCCTAAAAAACAACTCCAGAATAAGGACAAATTATGTTGATTATTAGAAGAGAAAAAGAGAAGATGAAAACTTCAAATAGTAACAAACTGATAAAAAAACAATAAAAGATAGTTTTTTAAAAAAACTTAAAAATTGATAAGTTTTGAGTCCACGTTATTAGAAGGAAGAGGGTAGGAAAAACATCAATAAAATATCATATCAATCATAAGGAATCATATAATTAGTGGAAATAAAAATGACCATCAGCATACTCTGCACATAACCATACACCAACAATATGAGAAAACATATAAAATAAGGGATTGATTAATACATATGAACTACTAAAAAAAGGTAACAGGAGATCAAAGAAAGATTTCATATAGTCTAGTCTCAGAAAAAGGTTTAGATTAGCTGCAAATGTAAAATCAAAGGGAGAAAAACCCTTCTCCCTTATATGAATAATTTACTAAGAAATTGAAAAATATTTTAGATGAGTTCTGGCCTAAAATCTTTATATTACTCTAAATTTTTGAGAAAGGAAACACTATCAAACTCCTTTCATTTGGTTAATATAATCGTAACAACAAATGAAGGCTAAATCAACAAAAGAGCACTATTGGTCCATATGATTAATGAATACTAATTTTAAAAATTTAAATAAAACTGTGGCAAGACTTCAGTAATTTATAAAAAAAGTTTATTAAATCAAATTAGATTTGTTTTTGGGTTGCAAAGATGATTCAACATAAGGGAAAAATCATTATAAATAGTCATTTTATAAATAGAAATTTATATACACATGATTATCTTAACAAATGGGACTAGGCTTTTAAAATAGTACTCTCTACTATATATTGCTACAGACCAGTAATAAGCATTAGTGGGTCTCTTAAAAGGGATGAAAAACAAAATATCAAAAAACCTAACTAAATATTATGTTCAATGGGGATAACATTAAAATATTTCCCAATACATATAAGAATAAAATGTGGGTCCACCACTGCCTAATTTTAGTAGATACAGTTTTAGAAATTTATTAAGAAAATAGTTCCAGCAAACTAGTCGGGTAAAAGTTAAAAAGATAATAATATCAAGATTCTGAGGGCACCAAAGAAATTCAAAAAACAGAAAAAATTCATACGTACAAAAACCATTTATAGCCACTCTTTTTGAGACGGCAAAGAATTACAAATTGAGGGGATGGCCAACAACTGGGGAACAGATAAACGGATATATGAATGTGATGAAATGCTATTATGTGATAAGTAATAACAAGCAAGATGATAGCAGAAAAATCAAGAAACTGATGAATGAGCTGATCCATGAGCTGATGCAAAGTGACATGACCAAAATCTGAAGAATATTGCAGATTGTAATAGCAATATTTTATAGTGACCAGCTGGGAAGGACCTACTTATTCTGAGCAATATAATGAATCAAGATAATTCTGAAGGACTTATGAAAAATGCTAGCCTCCTTCAGAAAAAGAACTGATGAATTCTGAAAGCAGATTGAAATATAGTTTTTTAAACTTAGTTTATTTTTTTTCATTTTTGGAGGGGGCGGTGTTTTCTTTTACAATATGTCTAATAAAGAAATATGTTTTGTGACTACATTTGTGCAACCTCTATCAAATAGCTTGTCATATCAGGGAAAGAAGAAGGGAGGGAGAGAATTTGAAACTCAAAATGTAAAAAAATGGTAAAAATTATTTTTCCATTTAATTGAATAAAATATTTCAAAAAATTCTGAGAGCATTGAGAAAAAAGGAAATCTCATTTAAAATAAGTACAAAATAGTCAAAATATATGCATTTCCATCTACCAAAATTCATTCAGTAGAGGTGGAAAGGTGGAGAGGTCAAGAACAAGACCGTTCTGTAAATGTCTAGATGCTCCAATGATGAAATTTCCAGGTAGACGTAGACATGTGCAAGCATTCTTTAAAAATTTCTGGTCCACTTCTAACTAGGAGAAGTAGGGTGCATTCAAAAAATACTCTCTTAAGCATAATTCTTCTTCTGTTTTTGTATTTTATGGTGCTTGGAGTAGGATTCACAGGCAAAGCATTTAAATTGGAGATACATCATTACTTTGCATTCTCAGCTGCCAATATAAGTGGTGATTGACATTGTTATTTTTTCTGTTGTGATTTCCATTCTTTTTATTTCTGGTAAAAGGACATTGATGATGTTTCTGATGTTGTGAGCTTTCAGTTTTCCACACTAGATTTGATAGTCAGCAAACACAGCTGTGAGACCCCAAGCTGAATATTTCAATCATCAGAACTGTCACCATGGTGGCCAAGAAACAGATTCACCCAATTGACTATTCAGTATTTGAATTTGGACTGAGTGATAATAATCGTATCTACAAACTATGAATATCTGAGTCCTCTCTGCCTAGGCATCAAAGGGGTGTACAGGGAGTGTATGCCTCCTGAGAACTGGGAAGAGATATTTATATATAGTGTTCTTAATAAATCTTTATAGTTAATATCACTTTTTTAAAATTAATGTTTAAATTGGTATTCAAACACAAAATGCTCCTTAAAAATAACAACTTATTGATAAACTCTGGAACTTGTAAGTAGAAATAAAATAACTTTACCATCAAAAGATATTTTTGGTTTTATTGCTGAACCAATCAAATTTCCAAAGGAACTGCTGTAAACTTAGATTTTAAAAATTCAATTCATTCAGAAGATTAGGGTATCAAATTCTATAAAACCAAAGACATCAAAGAAATCATTAAAAAAGGAATGAAAGGGCTGGCTAGGTGGCACAGTGGATAAAGTACCGGCCCTGGAGTCAGGAGTACCTGGGTTCAAATCTGGTCTCAAACACTTAATAATGACCTAGCTGTGTGGCCTCGGACAAGCCACTTAACCCCATTTGCCTTGCAAAAACCTAAAAAGAATAACAAAAAAAAGGAATGAAAAAGGATAAGCAAATTTCAAAGGAAATTTCACATTTTATTGTAAAGTATCAATTAACAAAAACATGTGTTATTAATTAAAAATATAAAAGTAGATCAATAGAACAGATTTGAAAAATTAAGATTATGGAGCTCAACAATCCAGTATTTGATCAACCTGAAAAAGGAAATTATCTAGGAAACAAATTCTTCTTGTATCAGAACTAGTATGAAAATTGGAAAGCAATTTCTTGGAAATTATGCTTATAGCATCATCTTACATGGATGTGTAATTTTGTTATTACATGTCATAGCATTCAAAAATATCCCTCAAAGAGCATATGTTTTTATAGCCTCAGCTGGAGAATGAATTTTTAACTAAAGAATAAAATCAATAACAAATAATAATATAGATGATTTGATTAAAGGAAATAGAAAAACTTTTGCACAAACAAAATTACCACATTAAAGATTTTTTTAAAAAATAAAAACAACCAACTGGAGAAAAAAAAGACTTTGTCCTATATACTTGTTAAGAGTTTGGTATCCAAGATGTAATGATCCTGGAAAAATATATATGACAAAATCCATTTCCCAATAAAGAAATGATGAAAAGATATGGTAAAGAATTCCGAAAAGAATTATAAACTATTGGTGGACATACTGAAATCATCTCAGATGTCATGTTGGATTCTGTAAATTCAGCCTTCTTCAGAAGACCAATTCCAGAAACAAATATATTAATCATCAGTGTGCCCTTGGTGTCAGAACAGGAAATGAGACACTTAATTCAATTTTTTAAAATGAAGCTGTAAGGAATTGGTCAAGTGTTGGGAGCCAGGGTCTCTAAGCTGCTTGACACAGTCATGGCAAGAAGACTCAAGGTGGCCACACTGCCTGATGAAACAACATTTTCTTGTTCTCTCTCTCTCTCTCTGTCTCTCTGTCTCTCTCTCTACATATATGTATATATATGTGTATACATATATATATATATGGATTCCATGCATACTAATATTTATAGGTCTATTATTGATTTCAATACTTACGCATCCTTATAGTGGAATGACTTTAAAGTAAGGATTCCAGAGAAATTTCCTGGTTAAAACAGATTGTAAACTCTGTCCAAATTTAACAGTACTGCCGCTCCCCGAGGCATACAAAAGGCTTCAACATTATGAAATTATATATATATATATATATAGGTAAAACAGATACAACATGGGTTAGACAGAATTCCGGGGAAATTAACAGTTTTGCCCCCCTTACCACACACAGGAATATATGAAAAAGATGGGGAAAGAATAGATAGATAGAGATAGAGATAGATAGAGATAGATAGAGATGGAGATAGAGATAGAGATAGAGATTTAATTAGTTTTTAATTAGTTAGGGAAACTGAGGAAAATAGTTTATATCTTACAAAGAAACAAGGACGGAATAGAGTAGAGAATCTATAGAAACAGAGCAATGTTGGCCTACAGATGTAGTTCAAGCTAATTTACAACTTACTGCGAAAGGAGTAATCTCTATAGGGAGGAAGGGGATGGACTGGACCACAGGAAGACAAAGGATCATAGAATTAGCAGGTTAGGTGGATTAATGAAGGAAGTTGTTTCAGTAGTCAGATTCATCCATCTGTATTATTCCTTTCAAAGCCTGATTACCAGATTGTGGAGAAGGGGAGATTTGGTAAGGAATTTGAACCCATGTAGTGAGAGAGTTGGTTACCAGGCCTTTGACCCAGGCAATACCCAACCATTTGGGGACAAGGGAGGGCCTTGTGTTTCTAGACAGGAGATAAAAGACCCTGATTTCATGTACCACTTGTGCCCATTTCTATTATGGACACCTGACCTTAAGGATGTTTTAATAAACGGATCTGTTTTCACCCTGCCTCCTCTTCTCTGTTCCATAAGGAGAAGGGCATAAGTAGGGGTGTCACACTTACAGAGTCCAGGGGGAGTTACAGATAAACAATGTAGACATAGCTGAGAGATAGTGGAGATGAACTGGTCCAGTGTCTCTCCTCTCTCTCATCCTTCTCTTCTCTTCTCCCTGGAGACATCCCATGTCCTTCAGCATCTTCGGAATCTGTTCCAAAAAGCTCTGGTGACTAGTTGAGACCTTGTCTTCTGGTAGAAAAACTTCTTAACATCTTATTCAGATCAAAACACGTTTCCATCACTAAACAATGAGATTCTGGAGTTTATTACAATTATTGCCATATTGACATACAGACTTCACTTTGAACACAAACTTCCATTAGAATTTTACTACATGAGCAAACTCCCGATGAGAATGATCACATTGACTCAAGCTTGTAACACAGACATTCAACAGTCATCTTGGCTCTAAGAGTACCAGCATCTGGTTTAAAATAAAACAATTTTAACCTCTGCTTTCCTTACAATAATGACTCAAACATCCTCAACCAAAATGATTTTTTTCCCAAATATTCCCATATTTCCCTTTTCTTGGTGTATTTATCTAACTCACAATCCTTTCCTTAAACTAGAGCTTGGAACTGTAATTAGCCTAAACATTTCCCCTTCTTCTTATCTAAATATCTCCCCCCCAAAAAAATCAAGGAAACAATTCGCAACTTAGCATGTAGCTGATAGCAGGTGTCAGAATCAGACACCTAGCCTATCTCTAGCTATTAGATCCAATTCACCTAAAACTTCTTTTTCTGCTTTGCTTAGCAGCTCTAAAGACCCAGGATATTAAAGGAAAATTCCTTTACAGATATAAATTGAATGTCAGTGTCCAGGCAGAGGTCACCTGGGTAAGTCAAATGTTTTAGGCCAGATTTATTCTTGCAGGTGAGACATTATCCAAATGTCATTTTGGGGAAATCAAGTCAAAGGGGTCCAACCTCAGCCAGACTGAGAAGCCACTCCTTATGCTGCCAATCCCTGTCACCTGATATCTTTGGTCATTGGCCTCCTTGGCTTCAAGAACATGATGTTTACCCAGTAGCATTTCTTTTTGTTGACCATCCTGGTATCTGACATAAGAGAAAATTAAAAGTCCTGTGATATAAAATAGTTGTTTTACCTAGTTAGAACTTAAAGAGAATACAATTCACTAAATTCCAATTATAATCTTGATGGAGTCCCAATGAATGAAACTCCTACCTAAAGCTCTGAGTATCCTTCCTGGGTCTTTGCCTAAAACCTGGTATTCTATGACTGGCCCTGCAGGCCTGGCTCCTACCTCTTACTAGAGACATCCCTTTGTCTTAAATCATATCTACTCCATCTCGATATAAAGATGACATATCAGATTCTCCTTGGCTAGAGAGAAACCTCCTTCCAGTCTATTGTATCTTACAACAAATAAATACTCCTTTCTCCAGGAGGTTGCACAGAGAAATCTCAAATGATCTTGTGTTTATCTTTCCCATATTACATACTGCTTTTACTTCAAAGCAAACAACCACTTTGGAATATACATTATAGATCCAAAATATTTCCAATTCACATAGACAGCTAGAAACTCCTATACATAAACTTGTTTACTTACTAATCATCCTCAAAATACAAATAATTATTTTTGTTTTGGCAAGGCAATTGGGGTTAAGTGACTTGTGCAAGGTCACTCACCTAGGCAATCACCAAGCATCTGAGGCCAAATTTGTACTCAGGTCTCCTGATTCCAGGCCCTAGTGCTCTATCCTCTGCACCACCTAGCTGCCTCCTAACATACAAATTACTTTTCAGAATTCTTTAAAACCATTAGGTACCATCTTAGGTAGCTTTAAATTTCCAACATGTGGTATTAATTTCATTATAACAGAACGGCAATAAGAGTAACAGAGTAACACACAAATTGATAGATCGTACAAAACAATCTCTCCATTATTACATTATTCATGAACTCACAGATCTATTCCAGAAAAGGTCATACTTTTTCATATTTTCCTTATTGCCCTTCAAAGCAATCACCTTAATCCCAGGTGTTAACAATACAGTATTTAAATAACACGTTCACAATAGATAACTAAATATTGCAAATAGAATCTCTTTGCAGTAACAAACAAATCACATAACATATAGATGCATCTTATTCATCAATAAATTACTTTATGACATCAGTCAGAGCCCCCTAATCAGCTGTCTGCAGTTACCAAGACGTCTGCATTCTTGACTTCTTTTAAAATTAAACCTACATTGTTAATATACATTAATCATGAGATTCTTATTTTAAGCATCTCATTTCCCTTAGAACAAGAGCAAAATGAATATCCCATGTTCTTTACTCTTTTGTCTCTTTACCCAAATTCTCAGAATCCAATCTCATACACATGACACATTTAAAACCCCAATGTAATTACAACTAACTTTCCAACAGTTTAGTTTGATAAAAAGAGTACCTTATACAGAGAGTCCAATACTCACATTCCAAAAGCTCTGTCCAAAATAGAAATACAATTGTTAGCATTATTAGACTTAACATTAAAACCAATTAGAGCTTTTTCCCAAAATAAATCAGTAAACATCCCTGGTAACCTAGATAGTTCTCTTCTTAGTAACACAATACCACTTTTTTTAACCCAAAGATACTGCAGTAAAGTTTTAAAATCCTAAACCACTTAACTCATTGCAAAAGTTACAATAGTGTTAAAATAGTTTATAATCCCAAACAATCTTAGGTTATTTAATTCCTCCCATTCTGTGCAAATTTTGTCAGAATGTTACAACACTAAAAACCCTCAGCGTGCTTCCTAAAACTCTAGGTTAGAAACCTTAAAAACAATGGGAGTCATCACTCAGGCCACATGGCCAGAGCAGGTATTCATTAAATGTGATTTCCTTTCAATAAACGAGTCTCTTAACCCCTGGATCATACACAGACACACTCATACAGACAGACAGACACACACACACACACACACACACACACAAACACATATCTTTTTTCCCTAATCACATCTCCCACCTGAGAAGGGGCCTTATTGCCTTTAAGGCTTAAGTGCTTGAGCTTTCCTGTCTATCCCCTCTCCCTCTATGGGTGGGTGGGGCTCTCAGGTCGACTTGGTCTAGGGTTTAATTCTTAACAAGTTGGTCTTTGGGATCAAGACCGCCACGTGTCCAACCCACCACCCCTTCCCCAGCCCAGGGAGAAAGCATGAGATCTTTCCCAGATACTGATCTGTATAAAAAAAAATCTTCACTTCTAGAAATCCTCAATCTTTCCCTTAAACTTCTCTTAAACTCTTCCAAAGTCTCCCCCCTCCCTTCTCTTAACTGTACACCCCTATCACAGCTACCACTGGCTCAGTGAGGGAAGGGCTGATTTCCTCGTGGGGGGCCCTTGTGCACTACTTCCTCCTCCCCCACCTTCTGAAACGCCTGGACCTAACTCCCCGCTATCCCTCCTTTAAAATGCAAGCTGGGTCCTCAGACCCAGAAATGCCTAACACTGACACTTACACAAGTCCGGACGGAACAAGCACACACTCTGTCAGGATCATTCAAACTCATTCACACAGCACTGGATCCAATCAGCTTCGTTCCTTCCAGCTTCTTTGGCTTCCAGCTAGCAGCCATGTGGCTCCCTTGTCCCCCAAGCCTGGAGGCAACCTTCCCCCTTTAAGATTTTGGGGAAATTCTTGGAGAGGGGACCCAAATCTGGCCTCTCCTTCGGGATAGCTCTCCTACATGGAGGACTTCTCAGCCAGTCCAGGGTGGTTCTGGTCATCAATGCCACCTTGGAAACCACCCCTTTACCACAGTTCTACTCCCAGAACATTTTAATCACTCTTGCCTCCAAACCCAGACCAGTCTTCCCAGGAATCTCATAATCCCAGCAAAGAACACCAAGAAAGTAGCCTTGAAATCCAGCCATTTGCGCACATTATTTTCTTGTGTTCTTCCTAAAGAATACCAGGAAAAGAGATTTACATTACTATCCCGAATGAGCCCCCAACTAGTTATAAATAACTCAAGAATATTTAGTCCAGAGTGATTAAAATGGTTTGTATTAAGGTATCTTAACAAAATGGCACACCTCACTCATGGTTGCAGAGAGGGGCGGGGAAATACCAACATACAAGCTCTTTTATGCACTTTGTTCCTGCCCCTTTCATGTCAGCCATAGGCTGGGGTCACAAATCTAATGGATACATGGGTTCCTATACATTTCCCCACCCTGCTCATTATACTAATGAGCAAGAACAGATAGATCTCCTTGAGCATGTGCAAAGGAGAGGGTCAAGACTAGGTTACTCTTGACCAGTTAAGGAATAGTTTCTTCTAAACTAGCTTGTCATTTTTGGATTGGGTTTAAGAAAACTCTCCCAGTTTTGTGACTTGCTGGGGCCATTCCCCCTGTGAAGACCAAACAAGGCCTGTCATTCCTCACAGTATGGTGCTTATTTCTTGCCCTCCATTATAAAAGTTCTTTTGTGTCCTTTCTCTGAGATCATTATCCCCTTTCTACCTTTCTCTTTCCTTTCTTTTCAGTTAATTCCTCTTTATCATCCCTTAATTTTATTGTTTTAAGTATCAATTTATCATATCCAACTCAACTCCTTCCCTCTATGTGTACTTCTGCCTTCTTTTTACAATGAGGAAATTTTCAGGTATTTCATTGCATATTTATTTTTATCTTGAAAAATTATACTTAGTCTTTCAGGATAGGTGCTTCTTGTTTGTAAATCTAGTTGCTTTTTTCTTCAGAATATCATATTCTCAAATGATTTAATATAGAACCTGTCTAGTCTTATGTTATGTTGACTGTGGTTATATGATGTGAAGAATATGAGGTGTTGTTGCTCTCCACAGGGTAGGGGCTGCCTAAGAAATACCTTACAAAGGGAGAATGGCCCCAGCCAATCACAAAATTAGGAAAGAGCTTCTAATGCTATCCCAAAGATGATGAGCCAAAGATTAGAAGAAAACTAGGCCTCAACCAGTCAAGGGTGACCTAGAGATTTTGACCTAACACAAATGAGTTTGCACAATTATGTACTTGAATATTATCCCACAACTCTCTGTAATTATTGAGGTTCATCAACCTAGCATGTGTCATAAGATGGGGGTGTCATATTAAGAGATATGTCATGGGATGGGTGGACCTCTTAGATTGTGACATGAATGGCAAGAGCCAATGAAAATCCAGGTGGGAGGGGATAGATTTTCTAAAACTATATAATAACAGATACTACTGTACTTTGGTGTGGCTCATGCTAGGGAATACCCATGTTTTGCAAGATCCATGAATTAAACATTCAATTCTTCTCTTACTTACCCAAGCAGATTTATTTCTTTTATAGATGATACATGATATTTGAATTATTTCTTTCTGGCTGCTTTCAGTATTTTTTCTTTGATTTGGATTGCTTATAACAGTTTTTTGAATTATCAATGTGGAATCTCAGGAGGTGATAAGTAGATAATTTCAATTTTTATTTTGCTATCTGATTCTAGGGTATCAAGAAATTTTATCTTGATAATTTCTTAAAATATGATAATCTGACATAGGTCAATATGTATCACTATATTAAAAACATTTCCATATTAGTCATACTGTGAAAGAAAAATCAGAACAACCATGAGAGGGGAAAAAATAGAATAATCTTTAAAATTTGAAAATAGTTTGCTTTGGTTAATTTTTGATTAAATTTGGATAATTTTTTCTCTGGATTCAATGGGATGTTCAATCACAAGTACTTTTGATTTGTCTTTGATCACTTCACTGCTGAGAAGAGTTAAGGCTATCATAGTTGGTCATTATACTATTTTGCTATCATTACGTCCAATGTTCTGTTGGATCTGCTCACTTCATTCAAAACCATTTTATGCAAATCTTCCCAGGGTTTTCTGAAGTCCTGCTGCTCATGATTTCTTGCATAATAATAATTAATCACATTCATATATAAATTTGTCAGTTATTTCCTAGTTTACGAACATTCCTTCAATTTCTCTTTCTTTGCCCCCCCCAAAAAGAGCTGCTATAAATATTTTTGTACATTGATTTTTTTTCCCTTTTTATGTTCTCTTTGATTATTAGTGGGTTTGCTAAATCAAATAACATGCACAGTGTGATTGTCGTTTGAGGATAGTTTCAAATTGCTCTCCAGAATGGTCGGATCAGTTCAAAACTCTACCAATAAATAATACATTCATTTTTCCCACATGCCCGCCAACACTGATCAACTTCCTCTTTTGTCATATTGGCCAAGATAGATGTGAGGTGGTGCTTGAATTGTTTTAATTTGCATTTCTCTTTGCATAATCTCTAATCATGGTTTAGAGCATTTCTTCATATGACTATAGAGATGTTTCATTTCTTGATCTGAAAATTGCCTGTTCATACCCTTTGACCATTCATCAATTGAGTAATAACTTATATTCTAATAGCCTTGATTCAGTTCTCTCTATACATGAGTTCTTTATTTTTTAAAAAATGCTCCCTGTAAACACTGTTTCCAGACTTTTCTTGGTGATAACAGGTATCCTTGCTTCACTTCTGATCTTATCAGGAATGCTTCTAGCTTATCCCCATTGCATAGAACTCTTGTTCATGAATTTAGATAGATACTGCATATCATTTTAAGGAAAATTCCATTTATTTCTATTGGACCTAGCATTTTTAGTTAAAATGAGTGCTATACTGTGTCAAAACCTTTTCCACCATCTTTCAAAATAATTATGATTTTTTTCTTGTTTTGTTATTTTCTTGGTCAATTATGCTGATTGTTTTTCTACTATGGAACCAATATTTCATTCTTGGTATGAATCTTATCTTTTTTTTTAAGATTTTGCAAGGCAAATGGGGTTAAGTGACTTGCCCAAGGCCACACAGCTAGGTAATTATTAAGTGTCTGAGACCTGATTTGAACTCAGGTACTCCTGACTCCAGGGCCGGTGCTTTATCCACTACGCCACCTAGCCGACCCCTGGTATAAATCTTATACCAAGATCATAGTGTATAATCATAGTGTATAATTCTAATGAAAACTTGTTTCAATCTTTGTTAATATGTCCTTTAAAATTTTTGAATCAATATTCATCAGGGAAATTGTCTCTAATTTTCTTTCTCTGTTTTGACTCTATTTGATTTAGTCATTATAAAAGGAATTAGGAAGAACTTCACCTATTTCTTTTCAAATTGTTTATATAAGATTAAATGTTCTTTAAATGGTTGCTAGCATTCATCTGCAAATCCTTCTAACCTGGAGATTTTTTTCTTGGGAATCTCATTGATGACTTGTTCAATACCTTTTTCTGAAATGGGGTTACTTAAGTATTTTATTTCCTCTTCTGTTTATCTGGGCCAGTATGGTTTTTTCCAATTATTTATTCATTTTACTTACAGTACTGGCATACTGTTGGGCAAAATCACTTTGAATAGCTTCTTTAATTATTTCTTTATCAATGGTGGTGAATTCATCCTTTTCATTTTTTGATATTATTAATTTCATTTTCTTGCATTTCTAAAGAATCAAATCAGGTAATGGTTTATCTATTGTTTGTTTTTTTTTCATAAAACCAACTCTTAGTTTTATTTTTTAGTTCAATAGATTTTTTTACTTTGTTTCATTAATCTGTCCTTTGATTTTCACAATTTCTTTTTTTTTAAAGCATACTGTACATTTTTATTGTGGATTAGAGTCTGATAAGTACTGATGAATTGCTTTGGTCATTTACCAGGAAACTGTCTAATAACTACTCCTTTAGAGTTGTCAGCAGCTCGAATTAAACTATGAATATCTAAATGGATTTTAAAAAATGCATAATTCCAAAAAAACCCCTACTTCTAAATGATGCAGGTTTTGTTATGAGAATTTTTCTCCTTTTATAAATAATAACAACAGTGTGGCTATTAGTGTCTTATTTTAAGTCATTTTCAGACTCTGAAAAATTTCCTGGAAAGTTATCTGTCCCTCTTTTTATTACATTTGTGAAGAACCCTTTATAGACTAAGGGCCTCTCCCATTCCAGAAGTGAGAGTAATTTTTTTAACAAGGGTTTTCTTTCCGGGAAATTGAACAGGTCAAAGGACAAATTAAGTTATGTGCTTTGCTTTGCCCTAAGACTTATCCTTAAAACCAATGAGTGATCTCTCCCCGTGACAAAGTTCTGTGACAAGTAACAAAAACAATCAAAATCAGAATATGGAAAAGTGAAAATTGCAGTTTACTTAACGCTCCACATATTTAACACAGGGCAGCAGCTTAAATAAAGGTTAAACCACTTAAAAACCCAACAATATTTATGAAGTTTAAGTCACTGCCTTGAACTGTTATAAATTTCATCCAATTTTATTGCAGGAATTCATTGTTAAGGCAGAAAAAAATTAATATGACATGTAAAGAATGATTTTTACAGAGGAGGGCCAAACTAGGACTTCAGATTCCTGGGCACAGGCACCTTCAGGAGAGTACATATTTCTGTGACACCATGTGCTTTTTATCTCTTGTTGCAATTTGGTTCTTAAGTGGATGGATTTACACAGACATTTTAGAGATTACAAAAAGACCAAAAAAATGAGTATTGAATGTCGCTGAAAAAAATAAATGTAGCCAATGGAAATACATTAATAAGCTGTCAACAAAAAATGTCTATGAGAGTATGATGGCCATTTACTTGTGAGATGAAATGGTTGTGCACATAATTCACGCATAAATGATCAAAGGCCGCACATGGCTGTGAGAGGGGCTGGACCGAGTGATCCGTGTTTAGGTTGCCCCATGTCACAGCCTGTCTTTCTGATATGGTAGAGATATCCTGAAAATAGCTGAAGTGCAACAGATACTTTACTACTCTGGACCATGTAAACCCAAAGAATTAACAGCCTCAATAGTTGTAGGAATCTGGATGGCAAAGTAAAACTGCTGACATTGAGGACATCCCTCAAGGCATTCCCCAATCTTTTGCTTAAGCACTCTCTGAAGTGGACAGGATTTCAAATGAGTAGGTTTAAGGAAAAACAAACACTTTTGCAGTTTAAGAAGTGACTGCATTAAAATAAAATAGAGCTTTCATCACACGTGTGCAGTTACTGGCAAAATAATCAACCCTTAAGAAATTCTTAAGCCATGAATGTGGGACCAGGCCCCAAGCATGCCCAGCTCTTTCCTGGTGCACAGGGCAGAAGTGCCCCCTTGGGAGGGGGCAGGGGCCATAGAGAGCCGTAAGCACTTCCCAGGAATTGTTCTTCCCACCCTGGCCCCTGCCCCCTCCCACACCAGTCATGGCTTACTGACGGACACTCTCCTCTCAAGCCCAGCTCGCATGGGTTCCTTGTTTTCTGATGCTTTTTTTTTTAAACCACAATTCTTAAGCAGGTGATGGTGACCATAACTGTAAGAACCTGCTCATGTACTTGGTCTTCTGCTGTTTATGCCACAGCTCTGGCAGCCGTCGGAAGTGTAGAAAACTGACCTGCCTAATTTATGAAGACATTAAGGTTTTCTTCTTTCCTGGAGGCAGGGCTCCATGCAAGGCTCGTAAACATCAATATAAAATACGGTAAACATAACTCAACAGATCTTGTATAAAACAGAAGTAAATCCAAATTTACAAGTGGGTAAAAAAACCCCAGAGGATGGCTTCACGTAGAGTCCTCCCTCTTTGGTCAGGCGATTCTTTGAAATTACAAATAAAATCCTGCGCTGAAAAAACGGGATTTGGGGAAGAGCTATTGCTGCATACAAAAGGAATGTCCCCAAAAGAAGTTTGCCCTCTTCTTGCTGCTCTCTGGTGAAATTCAACTGCCAGACACAGTTCCGAATGGGTTACTTTGGAGAAATTTATAGTTTCGCGTGGCGCCCAGGTCTGGACCCTGCTGAAGCACTTGACATGACGGCTGCCGCGCCTGCATCCTCCGCTTCCTCCAGCTCATCCCGGGGCTCCTGGCTGACACTGGACCGCAGGGCTGCAGGAGTGAGCCACTCCTTGGGAAGGCAGCTCTGGAGGAATGGTGTGCAGGAGCTGGCGCAGGCAAGTCGATTGAGCCAACGAGGAATCTCTTTCCCACAAAGAATCTCTGATGAAGCTGAAGAAGAGTGATCAAATGATAAGCATTGCCTCTGTACTCTTGGCCCAATTCTGCTGCCATCTTTTCTCGATCATTTTCTAGGCAGTCGGTGCTTCCCAAAACAACAGCTTCTTTAAATTTAAATGTTGCTCCTAGTTCAGAAGCATTTCCTGGGGAAATTTCAAATATTCCAGAAAAGGGGTAAGGATGACCGCCATAAGCAAATTCTCTACCACACACTTCTAGTCCTGAATGGGAAGCTCCAGTTCCAATGGATGAGGTGTATTCCTTCATCCAGTACCTGTCCTACACGTTGAGGACCACCAGCTGCTTCGCCCGCACCCTCCTCCCCGCGGCCGCCGCGTCGCACCGCCCCGGCTCTCTCTCCCGCACGAGCCCCGGCGAAGGCGGCTGCTTCCCGCGCCGGCGCCTCGGGGAACCCCCTAATTTTGTATTTAATTAAGGATTTTCACTTAGTTCTTTTCCTAGCTTTTTAGTTGAATTCTCAAGTCTTTGATCTCCTCTTTATTTTATTCATAGAAGCATTTACAGATATGAATTTTTCCATATTAACTCTCTCGGTTATATCCCACATGTTTGGTATATTGTCTCATTATTATCATTGTCTTGGATAAAGTTATGATTTGTATGATTTGTTGTCTCATTTACTCATTTAAAAAATTACTTTCATTTCTATGTAATTTTTAGTCTATCTTTCTGTGGCACTTTATTATACATGATTTTTATTGAATCATGATATGAAATTGAGACATTTAACATATCTGCCTTTCTGCATTTGGTTGTGAGATTCTTATACTCTAATACAGAGTCAATTTTGGTGCAGCTGTCACTGGGACAAAGCTATATTCATTTCTATCCCCTTTTGGTTTTCTCCAGAGGTCTATCATATCGAGGTTTTCCAACATTGTATTTACCACCTTAATTTCCTTCATGTTCATTTTGTGTTTAAAGT
Organism: Macrotis lagotis; assembly: GCF_037893015.1. Classification (NCBI taxonomy): domain Eukaryota; kingdom Metazoa; phylum Chordata; class Mammalia; order Peramelemorphia; family Peramelidae; genus Macrotis; species Macrotis lagotis. Next base: position 924,328,246 of record NC_133658.1, on the reverse strand, counting down.
TATCTCATTCTGATAGAGGGAGGTTAAGGACGCCATTTTTGCTGTCTGTATCTTCCTAGAATTCATTTGGATTCTCCAACCATTTCACTTGGTGAATGCATGTTTATTTTTGAAATTATTTCATTGTCTGTGGTAACTTTTAAGAAGATGAGGCTTCTTGTTTTGATTTTTGCTTTGTCTGAAATAAGGATTGCTGTGCTTGCTAATTTTACTTCCACTGAAAGATGATATAATCTGCTCCAGCCTTTTACCTTTACCCTGTGTGTATCTCATTGTTTGAAAATATTTCTTTTAAACAGCATTTTCTAAGATTCTGGTTTTTAATCCACTCTGTTAGTGGCTTCAGTTTTATGGAAGAGTTCATTCCATTCACAGTTTACAATTATAATCACTAACTCTCCATTACCCTCAATCCTATCTCCCCTCTATTTGTACTTTTCTTTCTCCTTTCTTTCACGCCTCCTCATCAGTGTTTTGCTTCTGAATACTGCCTCCCTCAATCTGCCTTCCCCCTTTTATCAGCTGTTTTGCCTTTTCTTTTTACTATCTCCTCCTGCTTTTACCTTCCCTTCTGTCCTCCCTTCTATCAGTCACTCCTTCCATTCACTCCCACCCAACTTTCTCCTCTTAATTCCTTGCAGGGTAAGATGAATCTCTAAACCCAATTGTGTGTGTTTGTGTGTCTCTGTATGTGTGCGTGTGTATCTATCTATCTGTCTATCTATCTATCTATCTATCTATCTATCTATCTATAATTTCTTTTTTGAGCCAAATTTGAAGAAAGTAAGTCAAACAATTTTCACTCCTCCCTTCTTTCTCTTAGCTGTAATAGGACTTTTTTTTAGGTTTTTGCAAGGCAAATGGGGTTAAGTGACTTGCCCAAGGTCACACAGCTAGGTAATTATTAAGTGTCTGAGGTCGGATTTGAACTCAGGTACTCCTGACTCCAGGATCAGTGCTCTATCCACTGCGCCACCTAGCTGCCCCTTGTAATAGATTTTTTTTGAGGGGGCAATTGTTACTCTTTTCTTTTTCTTATTAATAAATATTTTATTTATAATTTTGACTGCATAAAAGATGGTTTTTAACCAGTCAGTTTTTGAAAGGTTTTACAGTTTTATCCCTTCCTCCCTTCCCTCCCCCTCCTGATCCTGACAGAAAGCAATCTGATATAGGCTTCACATTTGTAACCATGCCAAACATAGATTGAAATTGAATGTTTTGTGAGAGAAGAATAAGATCCAAATGGAAGAAATAACATGAGACATAACAAAATTGCATAATAGATAATATATAAGACAACTATTAAAAATCGCAGGTAATAAACTCTACAGTTCTTTCTCTGGATATGGATGTATTTTCCAGCATTAGTCTTTTAAAATTATCTTTTTTATTGCTGAAATGAACAAATCCATCAGGGTTAATCATAACCCCATGTTATTGTTAAAGTGAGCAATATTCTTCTAGTTCTGCTCATTTCACACAATATTAAATCAAGCAAGTCTTCCAGGCTTTTCTGAAATCCTGTCCCTTGTGACTTCTTATAGCAAAATAGTGTTCCATCGCACCCGCGCGCACACACACACACACACACACACACACACACACACACAAACATGCACAAAACACAATTTGTTCAGTCATTCACCAATTGATGGACGTCCCCTATATTTCCAATTCATGGAACTGCTATGAATATTTTTGTACATGTGGGATTTTTATTCTTTTTCATGATCTCTTCAGGATACAGTCTCAGCAGTGCCCAGTATTGCTGGATCAAAGGGTGTAGACTCTTTGATTGCCATTCGGGCATAATTCCAAATTGCTCTCAGTTCACAATTCCACTAAAAATGCATTAATGTCTCAGGTTTCCAACATCTCTTCCAACACTAATCATTTTCCTTTCTAGTCAAGTGATATCTCAGAGATGTTTTAATGTGCATTTCTCTTTTCAATAATGATTTAGGATGGAGTTGCGATCAGCAATGGCAATGGTGGAAAAATATGGAAGTAGCTATTATGAAGAATGTGATCCATCTGCGGCAGAGCTGGTGGTATTGGAACACAAACTGAAGCACATTTTAAAAAATTAATGTTTTTTTCTTCTTTCCTTTACTATATTGCTCTTGACGATCTATATTTTTTGGGGGGAGGGGGTATTACTTTTACTCTTAAACAAGAATATTTTAGTAATGTATAAAAACATCATTTGTACAAAAATAAAAAAAATTTAAAAAAAGAAAAAATAATGATTTAGAAAATATTTTCATATGTTTATAGATAACTTTGATTTCTTTCTCCTGGAGTTGCTTTTCCTTATCCTTTGATCATTTTTTTTTCTAAATTTGACTCAGTTTTCTATATGTTTTAGAAATGCATCCTGTCAGATACACTAGTTGTAAAAATTGTTTCACCATTTACTATATTCCCTTTGATATTGGTAACAGTGGTTTTATTTGTGCAAAATCTTTTTTTGTAATTTATTGTAATCAAAATTATCTAGTTTGTTTTTGATACTGTTCTCTATCTCTTCTTTGGTCATAAACTGCACCCCTTTCCATGGATCTGACAGGTAAACTATTCCTTGTTCTCCTAAGGGATATCTAATATTAACTTTCATGTCTAAGTTCTACACCCATTTTGACCTTATCTTGGTATAGGCTGTGAGGAAATGGTGTAGTTATAGCTTCTGCCATACTATCTTCCAATTTTCCCAGCAGTTTTTATCAGAGTGAGTTCTTAATGCAGAAGCTGAAGTCTTTGAGTATATATCAAAGTAGATTACTAACATTTCCTGCTGTCTCTTTTGCACCTAGTCTATTCCATTGATCCACCACTCTATTTCTTAGCCAGTACCAGACTGTTTTAATGACTAATGCTTTATAGTATGATTTTATGTCTGGTATGACATTCTGTGCATTTCCCCCCTGCCCTTAATTCCCTGGATATTATTTTTTTAAGTTTTTGCAAGGCAATGGGGTTAAGTGGCTTGCACAAGGCCACAGAGCTAGGTAATTATTAAGTGCCTGAGGCCAGATCTGAACTCAGGTCCTCCTGATTCCAGGGCCTGTGCTCTATTCACTGTGCCACCCAGCCACCCCATCCCTTGATATTCTTGACCTTTTGTTCCTCCATATGAATTTACTCACTATTTTTCCTAACTCATTAAAGTAAATTTTTGGAAGTTTGATTCATATGACATTAAATAAGTAGTTAGGTAGAATTGTCATATATTTTATATTAGCTCAATCTACCCTTGAACAATTGATATTTGTCGAGTTATTTAGATTTGATTTTACTTGTATGAAAAGTGTTTTATGGTTTTTCATACCTTCTGATTTTGCCTTGGTAGGCAGACTTCCAAGTATTTCATATTATCTGAAGTTATTTTAAATGGAATTTCTCTTTCTTCCTCTTGCTGCTGTATCATGTTACTAGTATAGAGACATGCAGAGGATTTCTGTGGGTTTATTTTATTTCTTGCAACTTTGCCCAAGTTGCTAATTGTTTCTAGTAGTTTTTTAGATGATTTTCTAGGCTTCTCTTGGTGTATACCATCACATCATCTGAAATGAGTTAGAGTTTTGTTTCTTCATTACCGATTCTGATTCCTACAATTTCTTTTTTCTTCTCTTGCTGCTAAAGCAGCAAATCTAAAATAATTTTGAATAGCGGTAATAGCAAGCATCATTGTTTCAAGCCTGATCTTATTGGGAATGCTTCTAACTTATTCTCATTTCATATAATGCTTGATGATGGTTTCAAATAGATACACTGCTTATCATTTTAAGAAGCAAAATGTTATTTTATGCCCTCTAGTGTTTTTAGTAGGAATGGGTGCTGTACTTTGTCAAAAGCTTTTTCAGTGTGATATTGAGATAATCATATGAGTTTTGAGAGGTTTATTATTGATCTTATCAATTATGCTGATATTCTTTTTTCTTTTCTTTTCTTCATTTTTTTTTGCAAGTCCATGAGGTTAAGTGGCTTTCTCAAGGCCACAGAGCTACGTAATTATTAAGTGTCTGAGGTTGGATTTGAACTCAGGTACTCTTGACTCCAGGGCTGTTGTTCAATCCACTGTGCCACCTAGCTGCCCCCAGCCCTGCATTTCTGTAAAAATTCTGCTAGGTCACAATGACAACCCCAGTGGTAACTTGCTATAATCACTTTTCTAATATTTTATTTAAAATTTTTACATCCACATTCATTAGGGAAATTGGTTTATAATTTCCTTTCTCTGTTTTGACTCTTTCTGCTTAACATATCAGCACCATATTGGTGCCAAAGAAGAAATTTGGTAGAATTTGTTCTTCAGCTATTTTTTCCAAATATTTTATACAGAATTAGAATCATTTGTTCCTTGAATATATGATAGAATTCATTTGTAATTCCAGCTGGCCCTGGAGATTTTTTTCCTTAGGGAGTTCATTGATGGCTAGGTGAATTTCTTTCTCTGAGAAGGGGTTATTTAAGTTTTTAATTTCCTCTTCTTTTTTACCTGGGCAATTTATATATTTTTTTTTAAATAATCATCCATTTCACTTAGATTATCAAATTTCTTGGCATATAGTTTGGCAAAATAGTTCTGAATTATTATTATAGCTTCTTCCTCATTGGTGGTGAATTCACCTTTTTTCCTTTTTTTGATACAAGTAATTTGGTTTTCTTTTTTAAAATCAAATCAACCAAAGGTTTGTCTATTTTATTGTTTTTTTCCATGAAATCAACTCAGCTTTATTAATTAGTTCAATAGTTATCTTTTCGATTTCATTAATTTTTCCTTTGATCTTCAGAATTTCTCATTTAATATTTAATTTGGAGATTTATAATTTTTTTCTTTGTCTAACTTTTGTAGTTGCATGGTCAATTCATTGATTTTTCTCTTTTCCTATTTTATTCATGTAAGCATTTAGATATCTCCTGGATCTATTTTCTAGGTCATTTGATTTATATATCCTTTCAATTTTTTTAAAATTTTGTTTAACAGATTATCTTCTGAAGTCATTAGTTCACATAGATTCCAATCTTTTTTTTTAGAGAAGAGTTTTCTTCATTTACTTTTTTTTTTAGGTTTTTGCAAGGCAAATGGGGTTAAGTGGCTTGCCCAAGGCCACACAGCTAGGTAATTATTAAGTGTCTGAGACCAGATTTGAACCCAGGTACTCCTGACTCCAGGGCCGGTGCTTTATCCACTGCGATACCTAGCTGCCCCCTTCATTTACTTTTTGCATCTCTTTTTCTAATTGTGAATTCTTTTTTATAGAAGTTGTTACATTTTTCTTTTATTTCCCAATTGTAATTTTAAAGAAATTATTATCTTTTTAATTTGTCCAATTGTATTTTAAAGAATTTGTCTTCCTTGCTCTAATGGATTCATGAAGCCTTGATACTTCTGGCATCAGTCTCCAGTCATTAGGGCCTCCCCAGGTGTGTGAGGCACTCTAGACTTATACCCGAGGTTCTTTAGCACTATGATTACTCGTATCCTAGACCTTTAAAGGTTTTCTGGGTGAGACCCTGGGCTTTTTTCAAGCTTGATATAAGCGATTCTCAATATCAATTCTCTCACAGCGGAAAAGTGTGGGCCTGGTTGTCAGGGGCAGGGGCAGCAGTTCTGACTACCACATCCTGGCTCCAGTCTCTAGTCCCCTTGCTTCCTCACCTCTGTTCAGTAAAAGTCACCAGCTTTTGATTGGGCTGAGAAGCCAGCATGTCCCCCACATTCATCTCTCTGCTATGTTTTGGTGAGTCCCAAAGCCTGGGGATGCAGTGGATGAGAAGGCATTTTGAGGAGGATTTGATTAGGAAAATATGGAAGAGAAAGGGACACAGGTCTAGCAAGAAGTATCTTTGACAGAGTAAAGACCAGGTATCCTGGATTTCTCCTCTCTCTTCCTGACCAGGGTTGACTGAACACACAAATGGCTAGAGAGTAAAGTGAGGAGGGACAGCTGTGAATTTGAGGAGGAGACATCCATTTTTTTGAAATTGTTTTACAGGACTAAGACTGGGTCAGACAATGGAGGTGGATAATGGTGAGTCTTCTAAAACCTTCTCTTTCCATTCTCCCTTAGTTTAAGTTTGCCATAGAGAACAATTTACAGAGCAGTCAGAAAGATCAGATAAGAGAATGTGTGGAGACTCTCAAAGAGGACTGGGAAACAAAAGCTAAGGATATCAGTGGGCCTGGAGAAATCCAAGAGAAAACCGTCTCCAAGTTGGGACTCTGGGAGTCACAATTGTGTGAGAATTAGGGCTGCTAGCATAGACAAAAGACTTGATGGTCAGAAACTGGTGGAGACCATGGTGAATATGAGGGCAATGGAAAAATCTCTTTTAGAGGAAGGGATGCTGCTGAAAATTGAGTCCTAGAAGGCTGAGAAAGAAATAATAGATTAATTCACCTAATAGATAGATTATCCTAAAAGGCAGTGGTGGAGTTGTTTGTTCTGCTAGGTTTTAGTTCCCTTTTATGCATACTGGACTTAAGATTGCTATAATTAAAGCATTTAGAGTCATATGGATAAGAAAATTAGAATCATAATACCTATGTCAGAAATATTTTTTAAAAATCCAACAAATACAATTTTATTTGGGAGAGGTCATTAGTTACTGGTGGAGAAGGGATCAAGGAAGAATGGAGGAGTCATCACATAAACAGAGATCTGAAGGAAAAGAGGAATTCTCAGAGGCATGGTTGACATGGTAGCATAGTTTAGCTAAGGACAATAGCTAAAGTAAAGGAGTACATGAGGTAAATGGAGTATTGTGTGTGAAAACTGGTATGAACTTTGGTTTGGCCTGATTATAAAGTGTAAAAAAAGGAGTGATGTACAATATGATTAGGCTGAACATAGTTCATGAAAAGTTTCAAAAGGCAAGAAATCACATTTGCCAGAATAATTGAAATGGTACCATTGGAGTCTGTTGAATATGGGAATGATGAACTCAGACCTGCTCTTCACATTAATGATGTGCAGTTGTGTGGAGGGTGGACTAGAGAAGAGAGAGGTTTGAAACAGAGATGACTACAATAATTTCCCTAAGAAGTGATGATTGACTGAGTTCTGGTGGTTGCTATGAGAATGGAGAGAAGAATACAGGTGGAGAAGAACTGGCCATAATGTGGCATCTGATTGAAAATATGTGGTGAGGCTAATCAAGGAGTTAGGTGTAAGAGGACAAGCATCTAAGGGTATCTCTAGCTCTGACTGTTTTCCCCCTTTACCTCTATTTAACATGGTCAGGGACCCTGAAAGGCAGGTTACTGAACTTAGAAGCCAGGTCTATCCCCAAAATTGTCAACATCAGGAGCCCTGTAGGAGACTCTCTTGGGATTTGATGGGGACCTGAATGGGGAGGCTTCATTGTGGGCCAGTGAGGGGTGCCTGGGAATGTTTACCACAGCACCACAGAAAATCACAGGTGAACTCTGGGCAGAGACCGAAAAAGTATTTAAACTTGGAAAGTATTCACCCATGTAACTGCATAGTGATAGTGGTTAGCATTTCTATAGTAATCTAAACTTTAATTCAAAGCTATTTTTTGTTGTATAATACATTTATCTCTTAATTTCACATTGATTATAGTAGAAAAAAAGTTAATATTTTCTACCTTAATTGATTGCAATTATGAGTCCTTTGCAATTCTGTTGGATTATTGTAATAATATTGCTATTAGTACGATGTTCTCCTGCTTCTGATCACTTTACTCTGAATCCGTTCATATGTCATGTTTTCTGAATCCTTTCATATGTCTTGTTTTTGAAATCTTCCCCCTTATAATTTTTATAAAATAATTGTGTTCTATTACAATACATATCACAACTTGTTTATCTATGTCACACTCAGGCATCCACTCAAAATTTAATTATTTGTCACCACAAAAAGAATTCATATATGTATTTTTATATACACACAGGTACTTTACCTTTTTCTTGGATCTTTTAAAGATACAGAGCTTCTAACTGTATTTCTGTGGCAAAGGATAGGAAGTGTTTCACAACCCTTTTTTTTTGAATAGTTCTAATCTGTTTTCTAATTCCACCTTGCCTCTTTCAATGTAATTGGAGTAAACTGATCTTATTTGCCCTTTCCAATGGGTTTGGGGTAGACACTCACCTTACTCACCCAAGATTTTGAGTCTTCTCAGATAGTCTCAATCTTTTTTTATCCCTTCTGCTGAAATGGTTTAACAGGATATACCCACTGGCTATGAATCAGATGGACACCTAGGGTGGAAAGCAGCCCTCCGACCCAGGCTCAGTAAGATGGCAGATGAATTGCAGTTTTAAATTGATAATTATGATCTCATTGCTGTAATGATGTCTTGAAAGTTATTTATGGACCAAAGACTTACTATGTTTCTCAACTCTTCAGTCTTTATGGAGCGATAGTGATCCTGATGAGATAAATTGAACATTTCCATAGTGTTCTCAACCGAACATCATTGATCAATGCTGAAGCCTGTAATAATATGCCTCAGTTTGACATCAGTCCCTCTCTAGCCAAACTTCCACCAGAAGGAAGCTTTACCATTGGGCTGCTCTCATGTGGCAGAGTGCTTGGTTGTTTCTATTCTAGTTAAGATTTAAAAGGCAGGGAGCCCAATGCACTTACAAACACTGATAGAAATTTTCTGGGTTTAATAAACTGCTAGGAGTTCAAAGATGTTTCCATTTTATGTCTCCATAAAGAGAAACCAAACAAATTGTCTTATGAGAATCATAGTGGAATCTCTCTGTGTTATTCATTGCTGGTAAGATTCTTGGCAGAATCTTAAGAGGTTGATTTAAAAGGTTGTTCCTTCATTTGCAAGATGGTCATTTATCTGAGAACCCATGTGGCTTCATAAAGGACTGAATAATAGTTGACTTAGAGCAAAGCAGACAGCTGTGCACAATGTTCATTGATCCAACTGGGACTTTGATACTGTCATTTCTAAGGACCTTGGTAGATTATGACAAAATTTAATTTTTCAGAACATTTTGTGTTGGTTACATGACAGCATGCTAATCTGGGTTTTGGATAATGCAGTATGATCTTTTGCTTTTTAAGTGAGCAAATATGCTTGTTCCTATGGTTTTTAGCATGATGTTTTTTGCGATGTCAGATGCCTTCATAGAGGGCAAAAACATCAACTGCCTTGTTGGTCAATTATTTAACTTGTAAAGGTTACAAGCCAAAACTAAAGGGGAGAGAATTTTGGTTCGTGACATTTTGGTCAGAAATGATTTGCACTCAATGCAGTCCTTGAAGCTTAAATGTAACAGATATTCATTTGAATCTGCTGCTTGGGCTAATTTTGACCTAAAAATCAATAGCAAGAAAGCATAGGTTCTCCACCAGAGAGCATCACCTCATTTGTATCCAAAGCCATCAGTTATAGAAAATGGTGAAATATTGAATATTATGAGTAACTTCACTTATTTGGACAACATCCAGTCCAGAGATGCAAACATAAATAATGAGTTGACACATACATTGCCAGAGTAAGCCCAGTATTCTGGAGTTTCCACATGAAAGTGTGGGAGAGAAGAGTTATTAGATAGCCTATCAAACGGAAAGTTTAATGAGTCATTGTCCTATTCTTATTGATGTATGCCTATGAGACCTGGCCATTCTACTAGGTCATTGTCAAGAAACTGAATTGTTTCCATTGGAATTGTCTTAGCATTGTCCTGCTGATCACTTGGTAAGTCAAGGTGCCAGACACTGAGCTCTCTTATGGAAATAAATTGTTCATCCTTCAAACTCTCTTGGAGAAATCAGAACCCTGATGTGTTTGTCACATTGTTTGAATGCTTAAAGTGCATTTGCCTAAAAAAACTTCACATATGACAGGCACTCAAAAGTAGGTCAGAAGAAGAAATACAAACACATTTTCAAGGTGATTCTGAAGAACATTGGAGATGCCAGAACACAGCTACCTACCATGGCTTGCCCACATCAAAGAACACACCATGCTGAATGAGCCAGGCAGAATTATTGTAGTACAAAATAAACATGAGATTTGCAAATTTAGGGACTTCTCCACTCAAAATGTTTACATGGATTACCTCTGCGCACACACACACACACACACACACACACACACACACACACACACACATATATGGAGCCTTCTGAGTTTGATTTGGTCTGCTCAACCACAGTCAGGATCACTGTACCTGTACTCCAACCTAGTGATGCCAATTGGGTCCTCTTTAAGTATGAAGGACGACAGCCAACCTACCCTGCAGTAACACTGCCCACATTTCCCTTAACTCTCAATCTGCAATGTCTTGGAAATAACACAAGCTCAACCAGGTAAGAGATTAGACTTTTAGTCTCCAGATTAGACCCTGTGATAAGTTTTCTCTCCTGAAAATCCATGTTGTCCTGCTAAGGAAAGACTTACTGATGGTCAGCATGTAGGAACTCTTTACCTCTAGAATATAGAAATCAACCATTATGGTTGAAAAGATCTTTCTCTCATGATCTGAAGAAAGATAAATCAGAAGAGATATCCATCACGATGAAGTCAAGTCTCAGGCATGGAAGTATACTGTTGTTTCATTAAAAAAAGATTGTTTTCAAAAAGTAGTTAATTTTATCATCTCATCTTATAAATTGTTTCTTTTTGTGTATTTTCTATTATACACAGAATATATTAGTATGGATGTATTTGGCTGTCATGTATACATAAATCAATTTTCATCTATGAGCATTTGTACTCAAAACAATTTTACTTAAAGGATATACAATCAGAGAATTCAATCAGTGAGCATTTGTATTGGAGAGCACTGAATTAATGAATGGTGTAGGAATATAAGATTTTGCTACCCTGTCAGAGAGTACTGGGGATCTGGGGGCATCTCTCTGTACTATTTGCTACAGTCTTTTCTTCTAGGACTCCTAGACCCTTCCACTAGTTCTAGCCCAGTTCTGGGATCTGACACAGGGAAGATTCCATTTGCTGAATGTGGTGACCTTGAAGCTCCTTCTGAGTCTGAGGTCCACAGAAAACTGAGCTTCTTTCTCTGTAGCATCTGTGAGCAAATGTGGAGGATAGTGGTAGTTTAGAAAACTTTCATTTCAGGGAAGACTGACCTTGAAAAGGACTTGCCAATACAGTGAATTCTTAAGTCTGTTGGTGATTTTATCTCTTTTTTTAATGTCATTTTATTTTATTTTTTTCAATTACACACAAAGACATGAGTTCCACATGTTTCCTACCTTCCTATCTTCCATCCCTCTTCCCATGATAGAGAGTAATCTGATATAGGGACTCCATGTCCAATCATGTTTAATGTCTTTCCATTTTAATCATGTTGAAAAAAGAATCAGAGCGAAAAGGGAAGAAAAACTATGAGAAAAAAAATTAAAAAAGAAACCACCCTAGGTATAAAAAATGAAAATAGTTTGCTTTGGTCTGCATTCAAACTCCATAACTTTTTCTCTGCATGAGAATGGCATTTTCAATTAGAAGATAATTAGAATTATCATTGATGAATGTACTGCTGAGTCCATTGTGTGACCGTCACACAATTTCTTAATGTATACAATGTTCTCTTGGTTCTGCTCATTTCACTCTTTCACTCACAATCAGTTCATATAAGTCTTTCCAGGTTTTTCTGAAGTCCACTTGTTCATGATTTTATACAGAACAATAGTATTTCAATACATTCAGATACCATAATTTGTACAGCCGTTCCCCAAATGATGGACATCCCCTCAATTTTTAATTCCTTGCCACCATAAAAATAGCTGAAAGGGGTATTGCCTCAGGTTTCCTGTGCTGGTGGTTACAGGTCACTACTTACATGGTACTGTGCTGATGTTTCCCTGAGGCCCATGGGGAACTCTCTGTCTGATGCTGCATAGAGGGGGTTGAATGCAGTGTGGCTCATGCTGTGGCAGGCCATAGGGGTCTGGTAGTTTATCATGTGGTAAACTGGAGTCACAGTGGTAGTTTCTGGCATATGCTGAGACCTGGTGGGGTGATTATGCATTCCTTGGGACTCCACCAAAGCCCTTGGTGCTCTGACCTCTGGAGGATGACTATTTATTTTGACCTCTCCTGAAGCTTGTGATGGTTTTTAGAGATGGAGTTGGCCGGGTTCCCTGATTATGCTACAGCATGTGAGGGATGCTGATGATGTAATTTACCTGATCCACCATGCTGGGGGCTCAGGATCTCTTGGAGGTTTGTTGAAGTGGGGCTTGCTGGGATGCTTCCTGACCTGGACTGTGCTCTTCTGTTCCCCTTATAGATTCTTTTCTTGCAGTTTTCTTCCAATTCCAGAATTTACTTGAAAGTTCTATTTTAGAATTGTGTGGAGGTAAAGAAACTTATGGCTTTCTCTGCCATCTTGGTTCCTAGTAGTCTGGGGTACACTCTTCCATTGTTAAAAGTAGAGGGGATCTGAGTAACCATCTGTTCAGATATCATTTAATGGGTGAGAATTCTGAGGCACAGAAAGGATAAGGGACTTATGGGATACACAGTCAAGTCTGAATGTGAACCCAGATCCTGACTCCTAGGCCAGTGCTTCTTCTCTCCTAGGACTTCTCTCTAAGCCCCACCTCCAAGTCCTTCCAGCTCCTGTGGTGGCCCTTTGGGGAGAAGTGACCCTCTCGTGCATCCTGCCACCAGACTCAGACCTACACCCAGGGACATTCAATCTGTACAAGGACTGGGACCCAAAGCCAGTAGATAGGAAGACTGGAAAACGAACAAAGGCTGATTTCTCCTTTGAATTTGTGAAGACCGAGAAGTCTGGAAACTATACTTGTACTTACCAAAAGACCTCAGGTTCTTACAAGGTTTCAGAACACAGTGAGCCTCTGCAGCTCCTGGTAACAGGTGAGAGTGGTTTAGGCCTGGGCATCACAGATTAGTAGGACCGGACTCATGGAATACAGAAAAGACAATATAGGAGGGGATCCCATGAGGGGCTGGTGTCAGCATCGTGAGGCAGAGATTCTGGGGTCCAGAGAAAGGCAGAGGGGATATGGGGAGGGCCTGCCTCTGTCCACACCATATAATCCTGGCATTTGAGGCAAAGGATGGTTACAAGACCAACCTACCAGGGAGGCCAAAGGAATAGGAAAGTTTCAGCAACTGCTCCTTTCTTGGGGAAGTTGCCCTGGGAAAGGAGCAACAAAGAAGACTTAGGAAGACTTAGTAGTAATGACTAAAGAATTTTTTTCCCAGCATTCCCAGCTTCTCTGTCCCTTAGAGGGAGAACTTGGACCTCTAATGTCTGTGCTTTGTCTTTCAGAAGCTCTTCCCAAGCCCTTCCTCTCAGTCACACCCAGCCAGCTGGTAGTTTCAGGAGTGAATGTGACCCTCCTGTGTAAGGGACCAATCCAAGGTGTGAGATTTGCTCTCCACAAGGAGGGAGAGGAAAGATGTGTGGGGATTAGAGAGTCCATCCAAGGTCAGGCTGAGTTCCACTTAATCCACGTGAACATCAACAACACGGGAAATTACAGTTGCCGCTATGACCTTGGACCAAACAGCTTTGTCTTCACACCTCTCAGTGATCTCCTGGAACTTACAGTGCGAAGTGAGAAACAGAGGAAGGCACCCATGAGTCTTCCCTAACCCCAGGAGTAGGAATTGAGACCTAATATCTTCCATGATTCTGATTCATAGATAGAGAAGAAAAAGCAAAATCTCTCTTATGTCATTCCCAGGGTCATGGGGGCATTGGGAATGCCTGGGACATGAGCATTCTCCTTGCACCTCTCTCTCCCTTCTCAACAGGAAACATTCTGTTTTGCAGGTGAGGAAGATCCATCCTCTCAGCACACTAATAAGACAGAGGGTAAGAAATGACACTTTAAGAGTTGGGGAAGAGGAACAAGTTTTCCAGACCTCCCTAGTCCATGCCCAACACTAACCCCCAAATGATGAGAAAGTGTTGATAGGCAGGAGAAACTGGGCAAGATGGGTGGAGAGGAAAGGGAAGAGATGCTTGTGGACTGATCTTTATCTTCACCTTACATCTCAGTGTACAGATTTATTCTGATAACACTCAATTGCATCTCCATTCTCATCTTCTTCATCTTCCTTCTGAGATTCCTCAGCCAACAATATACCAAGATTGGTGAGTTTGGGGATGGTGGTCTTCTGATTTCAACATCTGTGAAACCAAAGAATTCACGTGATTTAGATAACCATTCCATTCTCTCTCTCTCTCTCTCTCTCTCTCTCTCTCTCTCTCTCTCTCTCTCTCTCTCTCTCTCTCTCTCTCTCATCAGTGACTTCACATGGACAGATCCCAAGAAGGTAAGGAGACTCAGTTAGTTGATCTCTTCTAGTCTCCCTGATCTAGTGTTCTCATGTGAACCTGCACCATCCTCAAAGAAACTGTTGTCTCCTGAGCTTGAAGTTCCCCCTGCCTCCCACCTCCATCCTGTTCTCTCTGCAGATTCCCTGGTTGCCTGTGTCTCTCTCAACATTCCTGTTCTCCCTATAACCCTGGATCCCCCCAAGAGGAGCCTGAATGTAAGTGAATAAGATAGAAGGAAACAAAAGTTATTCTGGAAATATCCTTGGGCGTGCTTATACCATGGTCTCCCCAACTAACCAGAGCATCTCTTCCCTCCATCAGATATACAGACAAACAAAAGGAGACAGAGAGAGATGACTGTGAGTTAATCCTGTCCCTGGGGAATCTTCTCTCATCCTTGGCCCTATCTCCTCACAGATATTCTCATTTTCAGATTGATTCATTTCATATGGAAATTCTTTTCCCATCTCATCTCACTTTTCTAAACTCCCTTACTGATCACTCAACATTTTAATTCCCTTTCAGGTCCCAGATTGTGAAGATCCCCAAGAAATTGCCTATATTGAGTTGAACAAAAGGGTCCTTAGTGAGGCACAGACAGTCATCCCGTCTGAGCCCTTGCTGGAACCCACCATTTATTCTGCTATGGCCAGACATTATAGCACACAGTCTCACTGAAAAGTGAAACTAGTCAAGAACCCAGGAAGAAGAAGTCATCAACAGTAAATTCCATCATCCTATGTGGAACATCTAGTGGGGAGGAACCATCTGATAGCGAGGTGGTTAAGTGAATAAAGCACTAGACCTGGAGTTAGAATGATGCTGTTGTTGAGTCATTTCAGCCATGTCTGATTCTTTGTAAACCAGTTTGGGGGTGATGTTAGCAAAGATATTGGAGTGGCTTGCCATTTTCTTCTCCACCTTCTTTTACAGATTTGAAATGGAGGTAAATAGGGTTAAGAGACTTGCCCATGTCCACACAGTAACTTTGAGAACACATTTGAACTCATAAAGATGAGTCTTTCTTACTCTAGACCCTTCACTCTATGGTTTCTGTCCTCTAGCTGTCCTGGACTCAGAATGACCTGAATTTATCTAAGGCATGTCCCTTAAATTTTTGCTTCAGTTTCCTCAACTGTAAAATTGGAATAATAATAGCAGCTACCTCTCCAAGTTGGGAGACTCTATTGAAATCTAGGTATTTTTTCCAATTTTTTTCAAATCTTAATAGAAATTCCGTATATTACTATTATTAAAAATATTATTTTCTCCTTGGCCTAATTTCATTGATCTATGTTGCAACCTTTAGAACAACATGTCTAATTTCTATTCTCAAAACAATAATTTTATGCTTACAATTTTTAAAATATGACATTGCTTTTAGCATCCACGATATTGTTTTCCCAATAACTTCTCACATTCGATCATTCTCAATGTAAGCTTAATTTTCCTCTTCTCTGGCAGATTTATGGGGATTCATAAGAAAATGATGAAGTTGACTAATGTGAAAATGTATTTAACATGGCTATCTATATGCATAAACTATATCAGATCACTTGCTGTCTTGGAGAGGGAAAGAGAAGGGAAAAAGGGAGAAAAATGTGGAATTCAATCTTACAAAAATGAATGTTGAACACTATGTTTACAGGCAACTGGAAAAAATAAAAGAAAAAAATTGAAAAATATTATTATATTGACACAGAGTCAAATTCAGGGATGAGTGATGGGGTGGGAAGGAAGGCAGTGCCATATGGCCCAGTAGGGTAAATGGAGCTTTTTGGCTTGATAGGCTTTCTAGAATCTCATATACTACTTATCTTTACTTTGACCAAGCTTAGGTTTTCCTAAACTGAAAGAATCTTTACAGTAAACTAGGGAAATGGGGTAACTATACAGTATTGCCATTTTTTCCTATTTCAAAATTCATTTATCATATCTGAGAAACTGCCCTGTTTCCTTAGCTTTTGTCTCCGTCTATTGTTGTTTCTTAATTGTCTCAGTCTCAGACCCTACTTGGGATTCTCTTGGCAAAGATGTCGGAAGAACTTGTCATTTTCTTCTACAGCTTCTGCATAAATTAATTGAATTGGGAGTCATCTACTGGGTCTTGGGTGCATGGAAAGTCAAAAATGACGCCTGGAGAGAATAAAGGACTTTGTATGCCTGCTTTTCATATATCCTTAAAGTGGAAACTTTAAGAAGCAACCATTTTTTTTTCAAGGATAATGAATCACAATGTTTAGGGATCTTCTAGGTTGAGCAAATGTTGCTGAATATGGTAGTAGAGATGTCTTCGATAGTAAGCAGATTGTGCAAGAGTGTGGAAAAAAAGTGAGACAAATCTTTTATTTATTTGTTTTAAAGTAAATAAGGCAATATTATCTTGAAAGCAAAAAATTAAAGAAATAAGAGGAGGGTGGAGGAGAAGACCTAAAACATATAGAGACTATATTATACAACACATTGTCAGGTGAATCAATATGTTTTACAGGACTAAACAGGAGAATGGGAAGATATATTATGGGAGAGGGAAGGTGAACAAAACAAGGGAATATGTTCCCTGAACAAGTCCATGAGTTAACAATAAAGAGAAGATCATTTCTGTCATCTTTCATCAAAACAAAGTGCAATAGAAAAATGGTCAAGGGAAAAAGGGAGGAAATAATTTTGAAAATAAGAGATTTCAGTTTAATAGAGGCAGGAGGTACTTCTGAAAAGTACTCTCTTGGGAGAAGCCTATGTCTATAATAAGATATGACTAATTTACAAAGAGTCTAGTCTAGTTCAGGAGAACATATATTCTTCTGAACGAATGGGCCTTCATTATGTGGGAAATCTGGGACACAAATACATTATTGGTGGTGCTATGAACTCATCCACCCTTTCTGGAGAGCAATCTGGAAATATGCCCAAAGGGCAATAAAAATGTGCACACCATTTAATCCATCAACACCAGTACTGGATCTATACCCTGAAGAGATGATGAAAAATAGTAAAAACATCACTTGTACAAAAGTATTCGTAGCAGCCTTTTGTGGGAGCAAAGAATGAGAAATCTAGTGAATATCCATCAATTGGGGAATGGCTGAACAAATTGTGGTATATGTACATTATGGAACTCTATAGTTCTATTAGAAACCAGGCGGGATGGGATTTCAGAGAAGCCTGGAAAGGCTTGCATGAACTGATGCTGAGTGAGATGAGCAGAACCAGAAGAACATTGTACCTTAATGGCAACATGGGAGTGATGATCAACCTAATGGACTTGCTCAATCCATCAATACAATAGTAAGGCACAACCTGAGCGCACCTACAGTGGAGAATACCACCTATATCCACAGGAAGAATTGTGGTGTTTAAACAAAGACCAACGTCTTTTACCTTCAATTTTTTTAAAAGTGTCTTATATACAACATAATTTTGCTATCTCTAATATTTTACTTTTCTACTCAAGGATATGATTTCTCTCTCAACACACTCAATTTCAATCAATATATAGCACAGAAAAAAATAAAAAAGAATGTGCCTTCATAACATTTTATTCCAGAAGACAAGGAATTGGAGTTACTAAACTATTTTATTACCTAGACAATGGGGAACACTTGGACTATTGGGGATATTCCAAGGTTGATGGGACAGTGAATGATCTTATGGAGGGTAGACTAAAAAACTGTACAACATTCTTGCTTCATAGGGCATTTTTTATTTTTTCTGTATCTCTATCTAGCTCTATAGAAATAGTACCTGAATTCAAATCCGCGTCTCAGACACTTAATAATTACTTATCTGTGTGGCCTTGGGCAAACCACTTAACCCCGTTCACCTTGTAAAAAAAAAACCCTAAAAAAAAGAGTTTGTTCTTAATACCCCACAAAACTAACAAAATTGATAGATAAGCTTTGAAATAATCTTATGGCAAGTAAGAGGTGAGAGAAAATCCATATAACAAGTTAAACATGTAAAATCACAATTCCAGAATAAATAAAAATAGGCATCACTATCTATTCTGCATAATTGTATGCCAAAGTAAAAAAAAACACATGAAATAAGAGCTTGCTTAAAAATGCAAAATATTCAAAGATCAAGAACACTAAAGAAAAATCTAATATGATCTATTCTCAGAAAGAATAGCTTAGATGAATTATAAATGTGAATTAAAAGGGGGGGGGAAGCTCCCAGTTGTGAGGAATTTACCAAAGAATTCTATAAAATTTTAAAAGAAGATATCCTATATGTAACATTAAAATTATTTTCAGTTTGTGAAAAAGAAAACACTAGCAAACTCTTTCTATATGGCCAATATATTTGCAACTATATTAGACTATAATATATATTTATATAATATTGAATATATTATATTTTCAAATAAATGAAGACTAAATCAACAAAAGATCACTGTGGGCCCAAATCATTAACAAATATCAATTTTGGGGGCAGCTAGGTGGCACAGTGGATAGAGCACTAGTCCTGGAGTGAGGAGGACCTGAGTTCAAATTAAACCTCAGACACTTAATACTTATGGAGCTGTGTGACCTTTGACAAGTCATTTAACCCCATTGCCTTGCAAAAAACAAAAGATAAAAAAGACCAAATATTGATTATTAAAATTTAAATGAAATCCTGTCAAGACTAAAATAATTTGAAAAAAGATTTAAAAGTTTATTACATCAAGTTACATTTCTATTAGGGATTCAAAGATCTTACAGCATTAGGGAGAAATCAATATCAAAGATCGCTTTGTCAACAGAAGCTTTTGAATCCACAGGATTATTTTAATCTATAGAAAATAAGGTTTTGAAAATAATAAATTATTCTTTTAAACCAAATACCCAAAATAATCATAAATGGGTGTTTTTAATGTGATCAAAAACAACAAAGCTAAAACCTAAGCCAAGCATATGTAATGAGGATGATATCAGAAACTTTATACCAATAAATGTAGGAATAAAATAGGGATGCCTTTTTCCTTTATTATTCATTGTAATTTTAGAAATGCTAATAGTAGCAGTAAGATAAAATTGACTTCATGAAAGAATAGATAGGCAAAGAAGAAAAAAAAATCTCTATTTATTGATAACATAATGACTTACCCAGCAAATCTAAGGAATGACAAAGAAATTTACTGAGTTCATAACTTCATCAAAGTGGAAGGCTGCAAAGGAAACATACAATTAATAGCATTTCCTTATGATAGCATCAAGATGCTGTGGGCAGCAAAAAAATTTTTAAAATGAAAAAGTTCTATAGTAAAAATAATATGTAACCACTCTTATTTTGGTGGCAAAGAAGTGGAAATGAAGGGAATGCCCATCAATTAAGGAATGGCTAAAAAGTTGTGATATGTGATTTTGATGGAATACTAATGTGTTATAAAAAAATAGCAAGCGGTTTGAGTTCAGAAAAACCAAGAAACTGATGCAAGAATTGATATGTGCCATGATTCAAAATGAAATAAGTAAAACCCGAAGAACATTGTACATAGAAACAGCAATATTTCATTATTAGGTGTGAAGTACTTAGCTATTCTGAGAAATACAATAGTTCAAGAAAATTCTGAGGGATTTAGGAAAAATGCTAGCCACCTTCAGAAAAAAAAGAACTGATGGATACTGAAATCAAATCAAAGCATACCTTTTTAGCCTTTGCTTATTTTTTCATTTTTTGGATGGGGCAGTGTTTTTTTTTTTACAACTTAACTAAGATGGAAATTTGATTTGTATGACTGTTTTTGTATTCTCTACAACAAATATCTTGTCTTCTCATGGCAGGGAAAAGATTTGGAGGAAGAGAAATAATTGGAACCCAAAGTTATGAAAGACAAATGTTAAAAATTATTTTTCCTTGTAATTGAAAAAAAAGTATCGAAAAAGGTTATAAAGAAAATAAGAGAAAAGGAAATTCCATTTAAAACAACTGCAAAGTACATTAAATATAGGCAAGTCAATCCATCAAAATACATTCAGTAGGAAGTATAAAATTGAAAACACCAAGGAGTCAAGATAACTAGATGCTCAGATGATGAAATCTCAATGTAGACTTAGAAATCCGTAAAGACATTCTATAATACTTTCTGGTGTGATGCAAAGGAGAACTGGGGTGCATTCAAAAGGCATTATGATAAGCCCAAGTCTTCCATTATTTGACTTTTTCCTGCTTAGAGCATTCAAGGCAGAAGGCAAAGACAATGCATTTGGAGTCAAGAAACTCCATTATTTTGCAATCTGGACCACCAAAATATAATCAACAAGTGCTTGACCTTGTTTCTTTTATTGTTGTGATAACCATTCTTTCAGGTTTCTAGTCAAAGGATATTAAAGGTGTTTCTGATCTTGTGAGTTTTGAAAGTGAGACATAAGGAGATTGGGTAGATGCGTCCACATGAGGTTTGATAGTCAGCCAATAGAACTGTGAACTCCCAAGCAGTATATACCAATTGCCATTACTATTGTATGGCCAACACATTTCCATTCAGTTGACCATGCAGCATTTGGATGTGATATGAATAATAACAATGCTATCTAGTGAGTATTTAAATCTAAGTCCACTCTAGAAATCAAGGTGGTATAGGAATGTATATTCTTCAGACCTGGACATATATAAAGTTAATTTCCTTTTTAAAACCTTATCAATATGAATTGGTTTTCAATTATAAAAGTAAAAACTTAAATAGTGAAGGAGTATTTATTGATAATACTTATAACATGCCAGTAGAATTAAAATGACTATAACACTAAGATTAATTTATGCTTTTCTTGCTATACCAATCAAATACCCAAAGAGAACTTTATAAACTTAGTTTTTTGACATGCAATTCATTTAAAAGAGTACATTATTTAGAATATCAAAGACAATAATAAATAGTATTGAAAGAAAAGATACACATTTCAAAAAAGATTTCAAATTATATTGTAATATGGCAATTTTTATTTTATTTTATAAAAACTGCCATGAAAACTGGAAAGTAGTTTCTTGAAAATGTGACTTATAGCATTATTTTATGTTATATTCCATCATGATTTCAAAAATGAATATGTGACTTAAATATAGATTAGATATTGCTTATAGTTACAGGTGGAGAATCAATTTTTTAACCAAAAAAGAAATAGAGGTAAGTTCAAATGATACAATAGAGGATTTGATTAAATGAAATTGAAAACTTTTTACACAAAATAAACACATTCAAAATAAAAAAGAGAACTGAACGAGGGGAAAAAATATTCATGTCCTAGATTTTGATAAGCGTTTGGAATTCCAGATCTAAAGACAACTAGGGAAAATATACAAAAATCAATCTCCAATAAAGAAAAGATTAAAGGATATGAAAAATATTTATCAAAAGAATCAAAACTGTCATAAATGTTCAAATTCACTAACCAGAAGAAAAAGGTAAATAAATAAAATGCTGAATTCTCAACTAATGTCAAGCAAATTGGCAATGATATAAAAGGAAATTGTCGATATTGGAAGAGTTGTTGGAAAATAGGTATATGGTTAATACAGAAGATATGATTTTCCATGATAAGACCTTATAGGTTATCTACAGAGAATAAACTGACCCCCCCAGTTCACTTCTGGTGTACAGGGAATTACCAACCCCCAATTCACCCAGATGTATGGGGTGGGGGGATGAGCTGGACTGATCTTATGCACATATTTAAAACAGCTTGAGTATTTAAAAGAACCACTGAATGTCCTTGAAGAGTACTGGTTAGACTCGTAAAGCCATACTTTATTAACACTGCCTATCTTTTCAAGAACTAGCCATTCCTGAATGTAAACACCATAATTCTTGGGGTTCGGGAGCATTGGCTCCCTCCTCGGACAACCTGGAAAATTTGGTTTTATTCCACAAAAAATGGGCAAAAAAAAGGCCTTTCTTTGTTTTCAGGCTATATAAGATCTAATTAGACCTTAGCCTAATTGGAGTCTCACCCATGGAGAGGACTCTTTGCCTGGGACCTTCCGGATCAGGACTCTGGAAACTATACCAGGGGTCTTCCCAGACACTGCTGGTGCTCTCCCAAATTAGTGATGTTTTCTCTAAATGTTTATGTTTATGTAGGCTTTGCTTTTTTATTATACATTTTATATTATTGCATATTATATACATATTTTATTTTATATTTTACATTCATATATTATAGAATATATTCTTATAATAGTATAATATATATATTTTTGATATATGTATCATATATATATATATATATATATTTCAAGGCACCAGACTTATTGATTGCTTTTGCTGTAAAAGTGATTCATTTCTACCTGTTTTATAATCACTTTATTAAATACACTTTTGAGTTTTGTTAGTGCAAACTTGTCATTTTACAGGAGTGAATAGAAACTAGCACACATTAATCAAACAATAGGTATGATGATGCATTGTTGGTGGAGCTGCAAATAGACACAATCATTTTGGAAAATTGACTAAAATGTCTTTGTTCTTTGACCAAGAGTTTTCATTCCTAGGCTTATGTGTCAAGGAAGTCATCAACAACAATAAAATCTCCTTGTATGCTACTGTTAATTACTAAATATGATTCTTTTTTTTTTTTTCAGTCCTCAGCTTCAACATATCTTCTGGATTTTACACTGTTGGGCACCCTCTTCTCTCTTTTTATTCTCCTTCTTCCTCCTGGTTTTCCTTCTACCTCTCTGACTATTGTCAAAGTGAAATTTCTAAAATATTCTATTTCTAATCAAAAATTGCTTTCTCCTTTAGGGATGTTAGCCTCCGTCCTTCTCAAGTCTGTATATTTCGAAGTATAAATCCAAATATTGACTTTGTCTATGAGAAACAGCCTGGTCCTCCTCTTATTGCATCTACAAATTTATCTTTCACAATTTGCCAATGATTAGAAAAGTCATAAATAAATTATTATACTTATGACATTTTAGAAAGGGAAAAATCCCCAATGTTTTATATTCTATAACAAATCTGAAAACCACATAATATATCAAATCAGAAAAGGAAACAGTAGTCCTGTTCTAATTGGATATTTGTCAGTTTTGGCATAGAACAGGCCTTATAAATGGATAAAATTATCATAAAGTAATCATTGATACCTTTATATAATAATGTGTAACCTAATTGGATTACCACAAAAGTTTGTGACTCTTCTTGAGATTTTTATGGAATACTCTCCTTTCATTAAGTTCTTAGTAAACATCTTTAGTAATGTTTTCTACCTACAGGTTTCTAGGCAAATCTTAGAGAATAAATATTCTTCTATTACCTAACCTTTTCTTTATTTCATTTTCAGCCCCAAATAATTAAGACTGATGCTATCCATATCATTTGCTGAGAGAGAGAGAGAGAGAGAGAGAGAGAGAGAGAGAGAGAGAGAGAGAGAGAGAGAACTCAGTCATAGCAAAGAAAGACAGGGACTTATTTCCTGCGTTGCTTTCTTCTCAATCTTTTTCAGATTTTATTTTTTAATTTATGGAATAAAACAAATATTTCTATAACAATGCAATAAAAAAGGCAATTGCTTTAGAAACTTCTTCTGTCACAACTTCCCATTCTTTTAAATATCATGTAAAGATGGCTACCATTAGACATAAAATGGTATGTGTGAATGTGTGCATATGTCTATATAATTATTCTATTTATCTATTCTTTCCCCAGATAAAGATAGTAACTTTCTTCATAGGTTCTTCAGAGTTAACAAAGGCACTTTTAATAGTCAAAATAACTAATTCATTCAAAGATATTTTTAGGTGACACAGTGGATAGAGCACTGCTCTTGGAGTCAGGAGGACAGGAGTTGGCATCTGACCTCAGACATTTGATTCTTACTAGCTTGTGTTCTTTGGCAAGTCATTTCACCCTGATTTCCTGAAATTCAGGGCCATCTCCAGTTTTCCTGATCCATGTCTGGTCACTGGACGCAGATGTCTCTGGAATCCAGTTCATGTGTTCATCATGGCATCACCTCCCTGATGGCATGGTCTTCTTTGAAAATGAAGGAAAAGCATTTTATTCTTGTGCACAATATGCTCTTGCATCTGATCATTTCACACTTCATTATTTGTGGCAGATCTTTCAATGTCTTCCTAAAATCAATGAGTTAATCATTTATTATAGAGTAGTAGTATTCCATCAGTTATATGTCACAATTTGTTCAACCCCCACCTTCTTCCTCTTTTGTAAAATGAATTTGCGAGAGTCAGAAGTGAGATGGATGTATAACTGCTATCAGGGACAATGACAAGAACAAGAGTCCCTCCTGTCAAGGAATTGACATCCTTTTCAAGGGGGACCACCAAGAGTGAGAGGCCATGCACCATACACCTTACAGGAGCAACATCATTTTAGAAACTGTCCTCTATTTAATCCATAGACTTATACACCTCATGCTTCTTGGTATTCTAAAATAACCCTTTCTGCCTCTGCTCTTGCAGCTAAGATAATAAATAAATTTGTTCTAGAAGCATTCGGTGAGTTGAGTCAGAAAGATCTGATACCTGGGGATTCTGGGAGGCAGACCTCCAGATGGAAGAACCTGCCTGTGCTAAGGACTCAGAGAATGGGGCTTGGAAGCAACACAAGGGAATGTCGCTGGAACAGAGACTACGTGAAAAGAAGTAACATCATAATCATCCCTTATTTAGCACTTTAAGATTTGTACAACTTATACAATTAAGATTTTATATATGTATATTTGCATAAATGTATATTCTTATTTGATTCTCATAACTACCCTGGGAGATAGGTGAAATCATGATCCTTATTTATTCAGAGGAGGACCTAAGGATGGCTGTGGCCCAGTAATTTGCCCAGGTTACAAAGCTAGTAAATTTTTGAGACAGGATGATGAATTCATGCATTTCTGACTCCAAGTTCAGCATGCTTAGGGATAATGCCCCCTAGTCCACCATCCTGCAAAGGATAGATGGAGCAATAATGGAAAAGGTGAATGAAATATAAGGTCTCCTGTTTCATTACCACCTCCAGAGAGGTTAATGAACACAGGGATAGCACAGAACCAGGGCTCCAGTGGGTAGCTCCAGAGAGAGCAACGAAAATATCTAGGTTATGAAGAGTTCCCAAAATTCATCAATGAACTAATAATCACTGATTAAGCACCTACTGTGTATGCTAGACATAGGTGCTGAGGATGCAGAAGCAAAAAAGGAAAGATAATCTTGCTTCTATTCGCTAGGGCGAAATACCATGATACACCTGTGAGGTGGCCAAAATCTTTTTTTAAAAAGAATATAGACAGTTTAGCGGAAGGGACAGGTTGTCACATAACCAGGTTTCAAACCCACCTGTCTGGCTGGTCTTCCATGGGACCTAGAGAGCCCAGACTGCTCCATGCCATACTCCCTCCATGTAGTCTTCTTACCTGGGGAGCAATTATTATTGCCATCACCATACTCAGCATCTTGCTTATTCCACCTTTGCTGGAATATCAACTGTAGAACTTTAAGTAGGTCATTTCACCTCAAACCAAAAAGCTTTATATCTTATTTCATTTTCACAAAACCCTAGAAAAGTGTTTGTATTATCCTTATTTTATAGAAGAGGAAACTGAGCCAGAAGTGATGCAATTGACTCAGGGTTATAGAGCTATTAAGTATCTGAGGTTGAATTTGAACTCATCTTCCTGACTCCAGACCTTCCTCATGCACAGTCAGGATTGTGGGGGGTAAGGGAGTAAGGACCTTCTCCAGATCCCAGAGCCCATGCCTGGGCCCTGAACTACTATGATTCCAATACTTCTGGGAACTCCAGGGTGAGTGGATGGACCTCAGATGGCTTGTTGGATGGGTGTTTTGGAGGAGGGCACCAGAATGCTGCACCTGGGCCCTTCCTCTATCTCTGCATGATTCTTACCCTTGCCCAACATCCTGCTACCAGACAATCAGGGCTGAAAACTACTGGTACATCCCAAGATTTTGGGTAGGTGGGGGGAAAGGTATTCCCTCATCTTGTTTCTCTAAAGTATCTAGCTCTGGGTAGAAACCTGCCCACCTCCATACCTACCCCTATAACCACCTCCCCCATATCTGAACTCTCTTTGCCATTTCCATGCTTTAAAATAAGCCCTACCCATCCACACACACACACACACACACACACACACACACACACACACACACGGCAAAATTAGAAGAGGTTCATGAAATTCTCAGGTCTGGAGAGGCTGGTGAACCTATTAAAGGGAGCCTGGTATTTCCAGACATAAATTCCCCTCCACTGAGGTTGCTGTCCAGCATGTCTGAGTCTGAGCATCCTCCACTCCATCATCCTTCAGCAAAACAAGGAAAAATGATCCAAGTGCAAGGGCTGCTTTCTAACTCTACAGAGAAAAATACTAGTTCTGATGGTCTACCTTGGATGCAAAGTGTAACTGCCCAAAGCAAAAAATCAGCATCAGTGAAATACCCCCCCCCCCCCACACACACACAATTCTGACTTCTTTATATGGTCCATCCGTCTTTCCCAGAAAATTGCAGTGTGGTTGAAGGATATGGGGAGACATGAACTTCCTCCAGTAGTAGATGTTTGTAACCCCTCCTCTCTCTCCCTTGATTTTTTCTCCCTCTCTCCATCCATCTAGTCTCTATTTCTGGCTGAAAACCCCTGAATCCATTTCTCTTTTTTTCATTTTGTTGCCCCTAGAGTTCAAACCCTCTGTCAGTTCATACCTGGGGTAATATTATTAAGGTTTCCTATTTTGCTTCTGGGCCTCCAATATCTTTCTTTCCTGTTGGGTGCCAGGGTCTCTAAGCTGTTTGACACAGTCGCAGCAAGAAGACTCAAGGCAGTCACACTGCCTGATGGAACAACATTTCCTTCTTCAATATATATAGGAATTTCATGCATTCCAATATTTATAGGTTTATTATTGATTACAATATTTACTCACCCTAATACTGAAATGACTATAAAACAAGGATTTCAGAAAAATTCCTTGAACAAAAGAGATTGTGAACGCTGTCCAAATTTAACAGGACTGCCTCTCCCTGAGGCATACAAAAGGCTTCAACATTATGAAATCTCTGGAAAACCCAGCACTGGGAATTCCAAGGAGATACCAGAATATATATAGGGAAAACAGATACAAGATGGGTCAGATAGAATTCCAGGGAAATTAATACTTTTGCCCCCCTTATCATACACAGAAATATATAAAAAAGATGGCGAGAAAATACTACAGGTGACCGATATGTGAACTCCAGCAGCCTTAGTTTCATGGGAAAGAATAAAAAAGTCACAGAAACTGTGGCTTCCACCAATTAGGCTAGAAAGAAAAATTGGTTATTGTAAGAGTGGGTGGACAATCATAAAGACCCTCACTACAGACTGTTAAGGAAGTGTATCAAAAAACATTAACTACATAAAAAATATAAAAACTTTCCATTAAAAGAATTCCTTAATTAATAACTCTAAATGAATTAACAATTATACAATGTAGTAATAAATATGGTAACAGACAGGTCAAGGTCCTCGTGGTCTGAGTAGGGATAAGAAATTAATTAACTCTATGATTATTACTTAAACTTGTAATCACATGATCCAACTTGTAACCATATGAACTATATGATTGTTGATGAATATTGCACACTCTTGTAACCAAGGAAATGATCTCAGCTTGCTCGCTTGAAACATACAGGATTCTGAAACTATAAAAATAAATCCAAGCAGCTGGCAGTCAGTCAACCTGCTCCTGCCTTTACCCACTTGTTGACTCAACTCATTTCACTGACTCTATCCCTTTTGTCAGGTTCCAAGGACCCCGTGGAGGCTGGACCCCCACACTTTTCCACCAAATTTGCCATAGAGTAGTTAAAAGATCATGTGTTTTTATTACAGAGCAGAAGAACTAAACCCAGAAGCAATTCCTCTCCTCCCCAAAACTTCCAGAGAGAAGCCCACAGTGCACAGTTAACCCACAGAACATGAACATACTCATGGTCGACATGACATGGTCACCAGTCCAGGCGTTGACAAGGAGTCCTTGAGCCAAGTTTTAGCTGTGGTAGAGGAGCAGAGAGATCAGGGTTCTTCAGTGTCTTTGAAAGAATGTGTGTGAGATGCTTATTTTAAGACTTGAAGATCTGAGGGGAAGAGCCACATGATGACTGTGTGGAAAAGGAGGTGGAGGTGGGAAGTGGGCTGTCTAGACCTAACTGCTTTAGGGGGCAATGGAGGAGCCTATTCTTCTCCTCCCTATCACTTTGGGAGAGATATATGGTTTTTAGTTTAGAGGCTCCTATGGTAAGATGACAGTCAACAGGCAAGGAACATGTATTGAGAGAGGATAGAGAAAATTCAGTGATTCTATGAGATGACAAGACATATAAGAACAAAAGACTTACTAATATGAAGGAAATAATAATAAAAAAGCTATCATTTGTATGGTGCCTACTGTGTGTCGGGCATTCTGCTAGGCACTTAATTGGATAATATGTTTGATCCTCATATTAACCCTGGGATGTAGCTGCTACAACTTATCCCCTTTTATAGATGAGGAAACTGAGGCAAATGAAATGTCCAAGATCATAAAGACAGAAAGATTCTGAGATGGGATTTGAACTTGGGTTTACATTTCCCAAATCATGTTTGCTCCACAACGGAAACATATTGACAAACTGGTGACTGATACTGTTCACGGTGTTTAAGTTCTACTCTCCTCTCTCTCTCTCTCTCTCTCTCTCTCTCTCTCTCTCTCTCTCTCTCTCTTTCTATCTCTGTCTCTATCTCTACCTCTGTCTCTGTCTCTATCTCTATCTCTGACTGTCTTTTTCAGTCTCCATCTCTTTATCTTCCTGCCTCTCTTTGTTACTGGAGCTCAGTATTAGGTCCACAAAGAATGAATAAATAGAGCTAATAGGAAGGGTCACCATGATTGCATTTCTTAGTGTTTGGCCAGTTAGAATTCCCTCAGGGACTTCCCTAATGACTTCTTTGTTTACTTTCTTGTCTGTGGAGAATTAAGAAGAAACAATTAGACAGTGCTTGGATCACTCTCTAAGATTAACCCATTAACCCAACTCCTCCAGTATTAACCCAACTCTTCTATTATTTACCCTTTAAAAATATTGTTCATTTAATTTAATAATTGATCAATTGATTATTGTTTGTATATTTAATTATTTGGAGTTCTTTCTGTTTAACCAGTTCAGGATTAAATGTCTTTTGAGTTTTTTTTTCATTAGAATTTATGGATTTTCAGGGCAGCAAGGTGGCACAATGAATAGAGCACCAGCCAGAGCACTCAGGTCGACTTTAGTTCAAATTTGACTTCAGACAATAATTAACCTTGATGTGTGACCTTGAACATGTCTCTTACCAAAAACAACAAAAAAAGGAATTTATGGATGTTCTCTTTTTATTTATACTTTGGAAAGATATGAAAAAATACCAATGGTTGCCTTAGCAACTGTCAGAGATTCATCTACAATTTGATACAGTTAGTCTTCATTAAAATGCCCCTAACCTTTTTCCAGGGACAGCCAATGAATAAAACACTGGTTTTGGAGACAGGAGAACAAGAGTTCTAATCTGGCCTCAGATACTTGATACTTAGTAGCTGTAACCCCGATTGCCTCCCATCCAGGGCCATCTCCAGTTGCCTTGATCCATATCTGGCCACTTTTGGAGGAGAAAGTGAAGCTGGTAACTCAGTACAGCTCCCCCCCCCCCCCCCAATCCAATTCACTTGCTTGTCCTGGCATCACCTCCATGATATCATGGTCTTTTAGAATGAAGGTCAAAACATCATCATCATCACTGACCCCTTTTCAGGTGTAATTGTCAAAATATTGTATCATAATTTTTGATATTTTAAGAGATTTTTTTTCAGATGGAAATTTTTACTAAGCACAATGCTGTTTTCAGTGGTTAATGAACAAACAAATTCATGTCTTCCTGAAGTACTTGCAGTTTTTTTTTTTTTTTTTTTTAGGTTTTCATTGAAAGGCAAATGGGGTTAAGTGGCTTGCCCAAGGCCACACAGCTAGGTCATTATTAAGTGTCTGAGGCCAGATTTGAACTCAGTTACTCCTGACTCCAGGGCCAGTGCTCTATCCACTGTGCCACCTGGCCACCCCAAACTTGCAGTTTTCCAGGCACCAAGACTCTTCTTAATTCTGATGCTACTGAAATCTAAATTTCTTGAGTGCATAGAATATCTAATGTTTGCATCTATGTCTCTACCATTTGCATACATAGCATATGACACATGGCAACCATATGACAAATTCTTATTGAGCTAATGGGATTGGATGGAAAGAGAAAAAAGTCAAACATTAGTTGTTTCAGCCTGGGATAGGGATGGGGTGGAGAGGGTGAGGGCAATGGAAAACTCCAGTGGGTTTTAAATATGCAGGACACCCAGCAAGAAGCAGTAAATAGACCGTCTATTATGGTTTTTTTGTTGTCGTTTTTAAAATCTCCATGTCTGCTGCAGTGCCTCTTCTGTACGTGACTGTGGTTACAGCTCAAGTCTGTTGCCTTTTCTGCAAATGAGAATAATTATACTTGCCCTAGTTGCAACTTGAGATTTGGCTAAGGGAAGTGGTTTATAAACCTGAAGATGTTTTTCTTTAGCCTTTGAATCCCACAGAGGTAGGGAAGAATGAAGGGGATTCTTGCCTCTGCCCACTCCCATTCCAAGTCAGCCTCTTGGGATAGCTAGGTGGCACAGTGGATAAAGCATGGCCCTGGAGTCAAGAGGACCTGAGTTCAAATGTGAAGTCAGAAAGTTAATAATGACCTAGCTGTGTGGCCTTGGGCAAGTCACAACCCCATAACATGACACAAACAAAAACAACCAAAATAAACAAAACCGAGTCAACCTCTTGGGAGAAAATTGGAAAAGATCTTCCCTTCACTGCTTCAGTGTCCTTGCACAAATGATTCCTCTCATTATGACCTGGCCTCCAGGAGAGAACATGATCCTGAAAGTCAGGTGGCGGAAAGTTGAGAAAGTCTTGTTAATTCTTCTCAGCAGAAGAGATTATCAGACAATGAGGTTGGTTTTCCTTTCCTGCCCATGCTAGGATTTGGAAATTCCACTTGTAATGGCTGTTGAATGGCAGTGTTTATTAGGACGAGCTCTGGAGGTTAACAGTGATCATTTAATTCTTTACTAAGGCTGAATTCATAGAGATAATCAGTAGGTAATTCAGTCCTTAAGAGTCTAGTCTGTAGTTGTCATTTTCTTTCCAAACAAAAATACCTCCTCTCTAGGAAGTCAGACACTTTGACAATCAAGTGTCCCAGGAAACTAATGCCTGTGGGATTATTAAAAAACAGAACAAAGCAAAACTAACATCTCCTTCTCAACAAGAGCAGAGTCTTTATCCATCTTCTCTTTACAATTTAGGATGGAAAGTCCTTGTGACTCCAACATAAAACAAAAAGCTTTAATTTCATAATATTTCTAAATTTATAGGCATACAAAATACAGTAGCTAGAAGAGAGCAAGAACAAGAGAAATAAACAGTTTGTAAGTGCTCTTCAGTTGTACTTTGTGATGAACTTTTGTCACAACTGGATGGTGCCTGATATGGATTTAAATTCTTCATTCATATTGGATGCTTCAAGGAGAACTTACTAAAATTTGTCTTGCTTCTTCACTTTGGCTAGCCTGCTGAGCCATCACTCCCCTCCTACCCATCAAGCATTCTGTAATCTTTCTGGAAGGAGGCCCCAGGCTTTCCTTAATTGTTTGTCCTCAACTTCATATCACTTCTTTGAAGAAATTCTACCTTTTCAAAATGGTCCTTTGGAAATTGACAAGCAAGATTTGCTTTCTTCCATAGAGTCGGATTACTGAGCATCTCCTTTCTGGGATTCTCAATTTCCTAGAGCAGATTCTCAGATTCTTCATCCTCTTTTTAAGTCATCTGTTCAAGGTCCTGTATTCTGAGTTGAAAATGGTGAAACTTCTCCTTCCCTTTGGCATTTTTTTTTCTGTAAATAATCCCAGATATTTAGGATAAATGCTTTAACCTTCAAGTGGAGATAACAGTCTCATGGTAACACATCTGGACATGGGCATCTATGGTAATCGCCATTCTCAGGACCAGTTCCAAGATGTTGTCAATAGCTCTTCTTTATTTTTTAGGTTTTTTTACAAGGCAAATGGGGTTAAGTGGCTTGCCCAAGGCCACACAACTAGGCAATTATTGATTGTCTGAGGTTGGATTTGAACTCAGCTACTTCTGACTCCAGGGCCGGTGCTCTATCCACTGTGCCACCTAGCCTCCCTAATAGCTCTTCTTTTAAAAAAATTATTTATTTTGTTACATATCTTCAGTTACATGCAATTAAAAAGCAACATTTTATAGAATTGAAAAATATATATTTTTCTAGTGGTAAACATGAACAAATTTAAAGAGAAAGATGCTAGAAAGGATTGCGGGATAGCAAATATAGGAGTAGACATTGGAGGAAAAAGAACATTGAGAAATGGAATTGGAATATCAGAATCACTAGGATGAATGTTATTATTGATTGGGGATTATGTTACTCGGAGAATAAATTCCAGTGATTTTCATTGTTAATCGGATTTGTCATCGGGGTAGAGTCGTCTCATGGTGTCACGGAACATTCAGTGCCTAGACAATGGGATGTAGATGGCTTTTCCTTAAAGCAAAAAAGACAGCTGCAATGGATGTAGAGAAATCTGGAGAGAGTTCCTGGAGTTCAATGGAATGAATGCTTAGGGATGTGAAGAAACTCCCCTCCTTTGACTATGGAGTTATCAGTGACAGGAGAGATTGTCTAGATCATGATGCAATGGTCATTCAGTGAATTTAGGAAACGTCTTTCCTGTGGGTCCTTTCACTGGCCTTTGTTTCACCAGGAATCATCTCAAGATCATTGAATCCCATGATTTAGAGTCAGGTAGAATCCCTGAGTATATTTTAGTGATCAAAAGAGAGATTTTTTACAACAGAGCAATCTGATTAAGACCAGCTTTGTCCATCACCATAGATATCTTGAACTGCCAATGGCCAATGAGATTGGTCCAGAATCAAGACAATGGACCGCATCTCATTTGGGTAGCTGTCTTAAATTTTAATGATCAAATCCACAGTCTAATAATCAAGATGCAAAGACATTTCAGTGGCTATCTAGTCCAACCCACATCCCAGAGGAAATCTTATCTTCTTGGTAATACCCTAGTTCTCTTTCTCTGTGTCCAGGCACTGTCCTTTCACTGAAATAGTGAGTTCACAATTGTTGAGTACACAACCCTTTTATGCTCCCTACCATGCTTTACAATGGCTTCATCCCAAAGGAATGAACCCAATAAGTCAATTTTCACAGTTTGTTCAGAGGATGTAAAATTCAATGTACTTGGGGGAAAAATGATTGGAATATGGAAAGAGGAAGCAAGAGATCTTTGAAATGTGACTTCAGCCCCCAGGCAAGGGCAGAATAGAATTTAGAACTAAAAGTTGCCTCAGAAATTTTGATAATTCAAATCCATCATTTAACCAAGGGCAAAGGGAAAATTCAAAACAAACTTGAAAAGATAGAAAAAGATGGTGTCTGGATTTAAATCCAAGACTTCCTAACATTGGTTTAGTAGCTTCTAGCCCCATGCACTAAAACAAATGGCCTTGAAAGGAATGTGAGCATGTCCTTGAGGTGGGAAAGGAGACTGAGAAAGGGAAGTAAGATCAAAGAAGGTTGTATACTTGCCCCCTATGAGGGTCAGGAATGATTGGAGGTCACAGGCCCTCTATCAGTAGTTTTATATAGGAAATGGTGGGGCCTGTTTTCTGTCTACCACATACTGAGCCCAAACTCCAGATATGTTTGACCCTTTTGACCATGTAGCTAAGACCAATTAACAGAGGGAATGACTGGTGTTCAGCCATACCCTTCACAATCACCTTTTTCATTTTTCTTGTGAGTGTAAGGGGCTAGGGTTAGAGCTGGAGTGGAGAGGGGCTTGGGGATGGATCATAGTTTGCTAAGCTCTGGGAGAAAGAGAAGCTAGTGGGGGCTGCTGGTGGGATATCCAATAGCACAGAATCTAGGCTTCTTTTAATGGAAGAGTGATAATGAGTAGGGTGGAGGAGAAGTAATGTTCTGAGACCTGTTTCTCCTGTAGGTCCTCTCACAGAACTATGTCTTGATCAGAGCATCAAGGAAAGGAAAAGAGTCCTTTCTCCCATCTCTCCTACCCTTCTTCCTCAAGGTTCTGAATTGAGACTCCCTCTCACTAAAGCTGAGGAGTAGAATGGAAGGGAAATCCTTTCTGGGCTGGCAAGGGCTACTCTGGGAGAATCTTAAAGAGCTCCAGAAAAAAAGACTCGCTTCCTTGTATATCTTCAAGGACAAGAAATTCAGAGAAAAAGGGGATGTTTCCAGGCTGGAGAATGAATTATTTCTCAGGAGTGTGGGAGCTGTTGGCAAAGACTCACGGCCCCCTTGGTGGGCAGGGTTCAGGGAAGTCTGTGACAAGTGTTACAATAGTGCAAGAAAAACAAGAATAAAAGTAACAGCAATAATAACTCACGCTTATAGGTTGATTTCTGGGTGTCAGAGTACATTCCTCACAACATTCTTGAAGGGCAATTTGGGGGTGACAAGAAAAAGGGCATCAAGATAAAGCAGTTGAGGCATTAGAGGAGGAAGACAAGCCTTGGTGGGTTTGTTTGTTGGTTTTTTGTTTATTTATTTTATTGGGTTTTTCGGTCCTTCATTCTTAAAGAAGACCATGACAAGCACATGGATTGGATTTGAGTGAGAGGGTGCTATGTTAAGTCATCAGCCTCACTTTCTCCTCCACAGCCACCTGGATCCAGTGACCAGATATGTATCAGGATGATTGGAGATGGCCTGAATGCAAAGCAGTCAAGGTTAAGTGACTTGCCCAAGGTCACACAGCTAGTAAGTGGCAAATGTCTGAGGACAGATTCAAACCCTCATCCTCATGATTCCAAGGCCAGTGCTCTATCCACTGCATCACCTAACTGTGGTTAGTTCTCACAACTGAGCCCCAAAGCCCTCACTGGGAGCTTGCCTTAGCCCATTCTCATTATAATAATAGCTTATATAGTACTTTGAGGATTGCAAAATCGCTTTACAAATATTACCTTATTTTATCCTCACCTAAGAAGTGGATGTTTTGTTATGTGCATTTTACAGATGAAGAAAACTAAGGCAGAGAATGATTAGATCACTTTTCCAGTGTTACACAGTTAATAAGCACCCAAGCCATATTTGAATTCAGGTCTTTCTGACTCCAGGTTTTTTTTTTTTTATTAGATATGTATTAAGTGCTTCCTCCATGCTAGTCATTGTGCAGTGAAAAGAAAGGAAGTGAGACTTTGGTTTGTTAGGCTTGATCTCATGACTTCCCATCTCTGCCAGCAAGTTGTCAAACTAAAGAATTGTAATTTTAACTAATTTCAACTCTGCTTATTTTAATAATGTACAAAACCTCAAAGGATATAAACAGACAGTTTTCATATGAAGAAATTAAAGCTATATATAATCATGTGAAAAAATGCTCCAAATCATTGTTGATTAGAGAAATGCAAATTAAAACCACTTTTAGGGATCATCTCATACCTATCAGATTGACTAAGTTGACAAAAAAGGTAAAATGATCAATGTTGGAGAGGTT